>NC_140166.1:109800568-110002894 GCF_963971535.1 Notolepis coatsorum
GCAGTGAGTGTTTGTTTAAAGTGAGTGTGTGCGTGTGGATGTGTGTGCTGTGTGCATTTGATGGTTGTTGCATAGTGTTTATTGTTCGTTGAGCAGCCTGATGGCCTGGGGATAGAAGCTTCTTCTGAGTCTTTCTGTGCTCGCCTTAAGACTCCGGTATCGCTTGCCTGACCGCAGCAGTTCAAAGAGGCAGTGTTCGGGTGGCTGGAGTCCTTGATGATTCTCTTAGCCTTCCCCTGCACCGCTTGTTGTAAATGTTCTGGAGGTGGGAAGCCCCCCTCCAATTGTGCGTTCGGCTGAACGTGTCACTCTTTGTAGTCTGCTACGGTCTTGTGCAGTGCTATTCCCAAACCAGGAGGTGATGTTGCCAGTCAGGATGCTCTCGATTGTACATGAGTAGAAGTTCCTAAGGATCTTCTGACTGACTTGGAACTTCCTTAGGCGCCTGAGGAAGTAGAGGCGTTGTCGTGCCTTCTTCACAACACTGTCAATGTGTGTGGTCCATGTCAAGTCCTCGGATATGTGGGCTCCGAGGTACTTGAAACTGTTCACTCTCTCAACCGGTGCCCCGTCGATGCTGAGGGGGCTGTAGTCCTTGACCCCGACCTCTGAAGTCCACAATCATCTCTTTGTTTTGCTGACGTTCAGGGAGAGGCAGTTCTCCTGACACCACTGTGACAGATTCTCTACCTCTTCCAGGTAGGCCTCTCGTCGTTGGCAGAGATCAGGCCCACCACTACTGTGTCATCAGCAAATTTGATGATTGTGTTGTAGTTCCGCTGTGCCACGCAGTCATGTGTGTACAGGGAGTAGAGAGGGGGCTCAGAACACAGCCCTGGGGGGGCCCCTATGTTGAGCGTGATGGATGAGGAGGTGCAGTTGCCTGCTCTTACCACCTCTCTCTCACACACACACACACACGCACACACTACGCAGTACGCACGTTCCGAGACTCGCGTGGCATTATGACTTGTCATAAGTGAATTGTATATAGAAACTCACCAAAATTTACTTGCACAACTGATTTAAAAAAAATCTACGAAAAGGGGGACCCCCCCCTTCACCCCCTCCCCATACAACTATACGTAGCAACCCTCGCACTGACCACGCCCCAAATGTGTCCTCCACCACTGACAACAAAGTTACGCCCTTGATTGTCCTGCAGTATGGTCGAATGTAACGATAAATGAAAATATTGCAAATGGTACAAAACAAGCAGCACAGTACAGAACTAATGTTGCAGCGATGCACAGTTGTTTAAGGCGATAGCGAGGGGGGGGCGTAGCGTGTAGGTCAGTGGCCAATCAGAGCGCAAAACGGGAACCCGGAAACACAACTGCGTTGGTAAAGCATACACGTGATGGGGACACCATATAGCTGCGAGTGCCGTCCTTCGGTTGAGACGCTAAACCGAGGTCCTGACTGAATCTCGGTCGTAAAGGTCCCATGCATTATAAATGTCATTTTTCAGTCTCTAGCATTGTATTATAGTAATAGGAGTTCGTATCAATGTGTTTTAGGTCTAAATACCATATTGGCGAATTCCTCCGTTTCAGCTCAGCCCCTTGTGCCTCTAGTAAATCGGGTCATTTTGATTTGAAGTCCCTGAGCACGTCACTGGGCGCTGTGGATAGACACAGTGATGCGATTGGCTCTGTGGTTGGGGCTAATGCCCGCCCCATTCTACCTAGACTGACTGTACACAGCGAAACCATTTCCTCAAACTCGAGAGGGAGAGAAAGGAAGAGAGGGGAGAGAGAGCACTTGGGGGGGGGGGGGAGGGGTACCTGCAGCGAGCACACACGCAAACGGGGAGATTGAAAGAAAGAAAAAAAAAAACAAGCTGCCGGCGGACTGTCTTTTTTTTCTCTCTCTCTCTCTCTCTCTCTCTCTCCCACCCCCTCCCTCTCTCGCTCTCTCTCTCTCTCTCTCCCACCCCCTCCCCCTCTCTCTCTCTCTCTCTCTCTCTCTTCTCTCTCTCTCTCTCTCTCTCTCTCTCTCTCTCTCTCTCTCTCTCTCTCTCTCTCTCTCTCTCTCTCTCTCTCTCTCTCTCTCTCTCTCTCTCTCTCTCTCTCTCTCTCTCTCTCTCTCTCTCTCTCTCTCTCTCTCTCTCTCTCTCTCTCTCTCTCTCTCTCTCTCTCTCTCTCTCTCTCTCTCTCTCTCTCTCTCTCTCTCTCTCTCTCTCTCTCTCTCTCTCTCTCCTCTCTCTCTCTCTCTCTCTCTCCCCCCTCCCTCCCTCCCTCTACCAGTGCAGACTGTGTGGCACTGTCACTCAAAGTGCTTATGGGCGGAGCCAGGCCATAACAGCCTGATTTCTAGAGGCTGAAAATGATGGGTTTGAGTACTTGATTAGAAATATAAAACAATGCATTTTTTTGAAAAAAAAACTTACAAATGTCTTCAATAGACCAACAGAATTGTGTAAAGTTGCCCAAATAGTGCTAGGAATAGCAATGCATAGCAGGACGCCTATCGCAAAGAGTAGGGGGTTCCCCGACGTTCCTGGCCAAATTCCCAATCAGGTCTCTGACATCAAGGCCACCTAATCATCCCTTCCCTTATTTGGTTGATATAAATCCCTGTCTCCTGAGCCATTCAGCCATTGTGTAGTGTGATGTGTGCCTGGTGTCAGTGTATGGCAGCCATTGAGCCTGCATAGCCCAATGTTGGGTGCTACCAGTGGTGGTGAAGGAGGCAATTTCCACCCTACATTGTAGGGAGCACTTTGAGTGTCTAGAAAAAAACTTTATATAAATTTAATGAATTATTATTATTATTATTATTATTATTATTATTATTATTATTATTATTAGATACTAATAATACTCCCGGTAGCTAAGTGTCCTTGAGCAAGACACTTAACCCTTACATTTGTATTGAATTGTAAAGCACTTTGGATAAAAGCGTTATATAAATGCAGTCAATTTACAGACACACATAAACACACAGTCTCCCACCTCTCCCGGAGGTCATCCAGGCAGCGCTGCAGGTGGACCTCTCCAGCTGTGACCAGAACATGTTCTCCCGTCTCCTGGATCAGAACCTCTGCACACGGGTCAGCCTGGTTCAGCAGCCTCATACCTCTCACCAGCTTAGGCATCTCACCTACAACACACACACAAAGCACATTGGTCATCAGTAGGAGGATCCATTACAAATATTCCCACCATCTACCTTGACCGACTGAATATAAAACAAATTATTTTATAATATAATAATTAATTAATTACACACCATATTACATGTTGCCATATTGCATGTTACCATCTTGCATGTTGCATGTTGCCATATTGCATGCTGCCATATTGCATGTTACCATCTTGCATGTTGCATGTTGCCATATTGCATGCTGCCATATTACATGTTGCCATATTGCATGTTTCATGTTGCCAGAGATCTTTTAACTTTCTTTACTTTTTACCTTACTTTGTATTTCTGTTTGCCGATTTAAGAGACCATTGAGGACTGTAGAATCGGATGTGGCGCGTTATCAATTGCACCGTTGTAGTTCATAAAAAAAGTCGTGGCTTTAAATCTGTGTACCTAGAACTGCACCCTGAGCGAGGGAACTGCACCCTGAGAGGGAGGTTTTCCCTGGGTGGGAGGTTCAAAGGGTCAAAGTGGGTATCAAACAGGAGGGAATACTGTCAAGTTTTAAACTGTGGATACCAAACAGAGAAGGTAAAGACAACTTTGAACTGTTGAACAGTAATCCAGAACTATTGTATTGCACTGTAAACATTTTTTTTTATCTATTCTATTCAACTATTTTATTGCACTGCACTATTGCACTATTTTACTCTGTCTATTTTATCTTACTCTTTTTATTATTGTCTAATCAAACCATAAACAATGTGGCCTGCTGGGATGTTAGATCGTACTGGGGTGTTATATATCAACAACAGACACATTGTGTATGAAACGTACTGGGGTGTTATATATCAACAACAGACACATTGTGTATGAAACGTACTGGGGTGTTATATATCAACAACAGAAACATTGTGTATGAAACGTACTGGGGTGTTATATATCAACAACAGAAACATTGTGTATGAAACGTACTGGGGTGTTATATATCAACAACAGACACATTGTGTATGAAACGTACTGGGGTGTTATATATCAACAACAGACACATTGTGTATGAAACGTACTGGGGTGTTATATATCAACAACAGACACATTGTGTATGAAACGTACTGGGGTGTTATATATCAACAACAGAAACATTGTGTATGAAACGTACTGGGGTGTTATATATCAACAACAGAAACATTGTGTATGAAACGTACTGGGGTGTTATATATCAACAACAGACACATTGTGTATGAAACGTACTGGGGTGTTATATATCAACAACAGACACATTGTGTATGAAACGTACTGGGGTGTTATATATCAACAGCATAAACAGTGTGTATGAAACGTACTGGGGTGTTATATGTACAACAGGAACAGTGTGTTTGTGATACGTTACGTACTGGGGTGTTTGGGCTCGATGGCCACCCGTACAATGGGCGTGGCCTCAAAGTTGAGCGGTATAAAGGGGGGGCAGGCTGCAGAGGTGGAGAGGGTGGCAGACTTGAACACACACTCCTCCAGACCCCCGATTCCTGAGGAGAAGAGAGGAGAGAGGAGCATAGAGAATACATCACTCTACTAAAAGAAACAGACTTATACAGTTGTTCAACTGAAAGATATTGTTTCGATGAAAACACATAACAATGACCAGCTAGTATTGTGTTTGTGTGTCAGTGTGCAATGTTCTCATGCAATGTAAACTGTGCAGTGTTCTCCTTAACATTTGGATTCCACTGGGTGGTCTTCACTGCAGCAATAGGTAGACAATAAATGTTTCTTGATTGCAGAGCACCTCTATACCTCAGACCCTCAGTCCTGCTCAAATGTCACAATGAGTGGTAGGGAGTGAAAATGGAACACCTCTGGTTTCACTCAGACAGCTAGAAAAACGAAATACGGCTGCTATGTGCGATTGTGAGCTATTGTACTCTCTCTCACTCTCTCTCATCTCTATCTGGTCTAGTTTATTAGAATGTAACAGTGCTTCTCCTTCCTCCTTAATGAGTAATAATCTCTCTCTCTCTCTCTCTCCTGCATTATATCTCTATCACCATCTCTCTCTCTCCTGCATTCTGTCTCTCTATCACCATCTCTCTCTCTCCTGCATTCTGTCTCTCTATCACCATCTCTCTCCTGCATTCTGTCTCTCTATCACCATCTATCTCTTCTCATTCTGTCTATCTCTCTGTATCCTCTCATTGGACCTCATTCTCAAACATTCACTCAGTCATTAGATTAGATGTATTGTCATTATACAGCACAAGTACAGTACAACGAAAAGAGGTTTGGCATATGCTATGTACAGATAATATTAGGGTTGGGTACCTTTCACATTTGAACCGATATCGGTACCTGTAAATCGATACCTTTTTTCGGTACTTTAGTCTCAAAAAATGTAATCTACCTACCTAAATTGTACAAATATTTTTCCAAACGTCAAATAATTTATTATAATTATTTATTTAGAACAATTTGTTCATATATAATATATAATATTGCAGCGAGCGTTGTCTGCATCTAGCTTTGTAAAGTGTAACAACACTTGTGTCCGCTTTCGGCTTGCCATTGCCCCGACTGCTTTGTTGTTGAATCAAGTCAAATCCTAGGTAAGCGTGTATTGTGCGTATATTGAATGTTGACATGAACGTGCAGCACACTTCATAGGTTTCGTGGTAAATTAAACGTTGACGTCATCAGACTTAAATATATATATATTTTTTTTACAGTTCCGAAATGTGGCACCGGCGGATCTTGTAACAGATTGCAGAATGGGTATAATACAGTACGGCTCAGTCAATACACACAATTGTTAAGGGGATGCAGACCCCTTGAATCTGCATCCCTAGATTCAAGGGGTGATTCAAGGGGTGTGAATCGGTACTCGGTAGTACCGACATGATTCGGTCGGTACCCTTAACACTTTGAGTGCCAACGACGAGAAATCTCGTTGTTCGCCGCCATGCATTGAGTGCCAACGACGAGAAATCTCGTTATTTAATCGTTATTGCTTTTATTAGCGATATCCATTCATTTTTCATCAATCCAGCCTCACGTTATCATTGGGACTGGCTCTGACCTCGAAAAGGGAAAATACCGCCCCCTATCGTCTCCCAGATGGTAATGCACCCATTGGATTGGACTCAATGGAAATGCATGGGGGAACAAAAACCCGGATTCCACATTTGACTTCTTAGGCATGTAACCCGAGACGATTGCATTCATTGGGGACCCTCAGAGCAGTGTCGAATATGTTTCGAGGTTGGATCGTTGGATCAATAAACGCGATCGATATTTGGAATGGCGATCAGGAATTGGAATAATCTTTTTGCAGAACATCTGATGTGAGGTAAGGAATATATTTTACCAGTCTTGGGGTAATCAGATGTTTTTTTTCACATATTCCACAACGTGTGTCCCCTATGTGTGTATATGACGTTAGCGCTGACCAGGTCATAGATAATCGATTTTTCAGCCCGCTTCTCTAGCGTGCATAAGTACACATATACTATCGATAATCTAGCGTTTATTTGAAAACGATTCATAAATCAGCCGGAAAAAGACAACGTGTTGTGTGTATTCCAGTAAATGGCTATTTCCGTGGAATCTTTTTTTTTCTTCTAGAAATTTCCAAAAACGTCAGTTTTTCAAAACGGTATAAAACGGAAATGTACAGATGAAAAAACAATCAGTTTTATACATGTTGACTGCAAGCAAGTCATTGATAAGCAACGGGCGTATTAGACACATAGCCATAATATAGAATATAGAAATAGCTCTGCGAAAATCATGAAATATCGGAAAATCAGTCCCAAAAGGCTGGCACTCAATGTGTTAAAAGTACCTGATCCCTAAAAGATATATATATATATAGTATCTACAGATATTTAAAGATAGTGGGAGAGAAAGATAGATATAGATAGAGAGCGAAAAGACACACACTCACATGCACATGCGCACGCACACACACACACGCGCGCGCACGCGCTGGCTGGGTGCAGCAGATGTAGACCTGTGCAGTGTGGCTCCTATGTAACATGAGACTGTAATTACTAGGAGGTGACTTGATCCCCAGGGGCCTTCCAGCCAACAAAGAACACTCTGACTGAAATAATAACTGCCCCAGCAGAACCCCGCCAGGCACCACTGACACAGTCTCTTAACACTCTTAACCACCAACACAACCAACCACCACTGACACACTGTCTCGTAACACTCTTAACCACCAACACAACCAGCCAACACTGACACACTGTCTCGTAACACAACACTCTTAACCACCAACACAACCAGCCACCACTGACACACTGTCTCTTAACACTCTTAACCACCAACACAACCAGCCACCACTGACACACTGTCTCGTAACACTCTTAACCACCAACACAACCAGCCACCACTGACACACTGTCTCGTAACACTCTTAACCACCAACACAACCAGCCACCACTGACACACTGTCTCGTAACACAACACTCTTAACCACCAACACAACCAGCCACCACTGAAACACTGTCTCTTAACACTCTTAACCACCAACACAACCAGCCACCACTGACACACTGTCTCGTAACACTCTTAACCACCAACACAACCAGCCACCACTGACACACTGTCTCGTAACACTCTTAACCACCAACACAACCAGCCACCACTGACACACTGTCTCTTAACACTCTTAACCACCAACACAACCAGCCACCACTGACACACTGTCTCGTAACACTCTTAACCACCAACACAACCAGCCACCACTGACACACTGTCTCTTAACACTCTTAACCACCAACACAACCAGCCACCACTGACACACTGTCTCGTAACACTCTTAACCACCAACACAACCAGCCACCACTGACACACTGTCTCGTAACACTCTTAACCACCAACACAACCAGCCACCACTGACACACTGTCTCGTAACACTCTTAACCACCAACACAACCAGCCACCACTGACACACTGTCTCGTAACACTCTTAACCACCAACACAACCAGCCACCACTGACACACTGTCTCTTAACACTCTTAACCACCAACACAACCAGCCACCGTGTGTACCGGATCTCCTCTCTGGTAAACAAGAATACCCTGAAGACTCTGGCAGGAGCACTCATTCAAGGGTACTACGACTATGCTTGCACTTCATGGTACCAAAGCACCTCAAAGGCACTAAAAACCAAACTACAAACATCTCAAAACAAACTAGTCAGACTACTGCTTGACCTGACTCCTAGAGCCCACCTCACCCCTGCCCACTTTGACAACCTATGATGGCTTAGAGTAGACGACAGAGTACAGCAACTTGCAATGGGCCTGGTCTACAAGATACACTACACGACCAAGGTACCCATGTACATGTCAAAATACTTCCCAAAGGTCAGTGAATACCACGATCACAACACCAGAGGGAGCTCCACAAATCATGTTAAACCCAGATTCGGCTCAAACAAGGGACTAAACACGTTTCGCAATTATGCCACATCAATGTGGAACGCCCTACCCAAAGCTGTAAAGGAATGTGAATCACTACCCACTTTCAAAAACACTCTCAAAGAACACCTACGGGAGACTGCAATTCGAAACTGGCCCCTACAAATGTCCTAACCCAGTTGTACAGTAAATTACTAAGTATATGGCTTTGTCAGTATTCCAATGTACAGTGACGTATAATATAACAGATAGGGCTACAGGATACAGACCCTCATCTGCACCGTTGTTTACACTGCTTACTTTTCTCATCTTTTCATATTCAGATTTAATTTGATTGCCTACAGTATATTATGTCTTTCTACTATTACCCTTCCCATACCTGTACCTCCCCTCCCCCCTCTTTCATGTTGCTATGGTGCCACAATTTCCCCAAGGGGATCAATAGAGGAATATTTAATATTATCTTATCTTATCCAGTCCTATATAGCACACCTCTAGTAAACACTGTTTGGACATGATAACAGGATACTAGCGATACCTGGGTCTTTCATTATAAATGTGGATAACTGAACTGGAGAACAGCGTTGATCTGAACAAAGCTTCTGAACTGGATAATACAAACCTCTGAATTGGAGAACAGCACTGATATTAGTCTGAACAAACCCTCTGAACTGGAGAACAAACCCTCTGAACTGGTCACAGACACTGATGTAAAACACACCAGTGAACAAACCTGAGAAAAGAGCAACACACTGACAAACACAAATAGTACAGCGGATAGCTGAATAATTGTGCACTTTTTCACAAAAGCATGAAACTTCTACCTTAGTAAGTTTATACCATGAGGTTTATTTTCAGATGTGGAGGGAAGTCAGATTTTACCTCTGAGGCCCGGGAGAGGTCAATTCCAAGATGGCCACCCAAAATATTAAAAAATTCATAACCTTGGAACCGAACACAGTAGAAAAACACTTAAGGTATCATTTCCTACCAACTTCAGGGTGCCCATTCTGTTGGTGATACATTTGAGACCAATAGCATTCAAGAAAATGCATTTAGATCAATTTGGAGGTCAAATTATGCAGATAAAGGGAGGTAAACAGTGCAAAAAGGTAGTTTATTTCCAAAATAATAACAGTAATAATGATTATAACAACAATAATGGCAATAATAATAATAATTATCATAAGTTATTTAAACTAATTTGTTATTTAACTTTTTTATATGTTTTTATTTTTTAACTGATTTATACATAATCTTTCATTGGTCATAAGGTCGCTTTACAAAACAAAAATCATCAAGGGACGGAGAAGCAGATAACTAAATATCTAAAATCTTAACAGTCCCCAGAACAGAAACAGAGATCTGTACACTTAAGTGCAGCTTTGACACAGGAGCACCATCCAGTACACCCTTTCTGGCAGTTGCAGCTGACCAGCTCATGGCAAGACTTTGCTGCTTCAGGGAGAGTGGTCCAGAGTGGCTGCCACCCAGTTGTTTCTTTTGTCCAGCCCCAGGCAGATGGCTCTGGCATCTCTGGATCCAGGACCAGGGACTGGTTCCAAATGTTGGCCTGATAGCAAGTCCGCTTGATGTGCTGTATGAGGGCGGCCTGGGTTGGAGGGATGTTCTCTAATGTCCTGGACTTCTGGGAGAAGAGCTGTTTCCTGGCGTCATTCACATACATGCTCTCACTGGTTCGGTCATACATAAGCACCACAAATCGTTCCAGAAGTACCCTTGAATCTTCACTGACCTCACTTGGCATGCACAGGAGTTCCTGGAAAGCATCAGTGACCTCTGGGAAAGACTTCCAAGTCTCCCAGGCACTCTTCTTTCCTCGGCCAGCAAATGCAGACACAGTGTCGCACCCAGTAGAAGCATGAAAGACAGGGAGAGTCAGACACTTGACTGGAGTCATTGTGGCAAACATTTGATGAATGGCAATGAACCGGAAACTCGACCCAACACCAAAGGAAACCCACAGTTCATCAGGAGCTATTCTGCTAAAAGAAGACACTGCCAAAACCACCACATCTGTGTCAACGGTGCGTATGGTCACTTTCCTACAACCCTTCTGCACAGCATCTGCCACATGCAGAAGAAGCCGAGTGTCAGCCTCCTCCTGCGTACATGGGGAAAGGCAGGCCACACATGAGTCAGCAGGAAAGCAGAGGACTCCAGTTCCATCTGTTGCGTACAGTTCCTTGCCCTGTGCTAGAGGCAGATGTACGGCTTCTTGTGTCAGGAAGGAAAACAACTCTGTTTTGTTTTCATCACACTGAAGGAAGTCTTTCCAGTTCTTGGGCATCAAAGTGAGGGGAGCCACTCTTTTCCTTGTGCCTTTCCCCCTCTTCTGTCTTGTGGAGGATTTCAGGCTGGCAGACAGGTATACATCCCAGACAAGGTCAACACGGGTGCTTACCTCTAGTTGAGCAGAGATGTATGGTGCAAACACTGTTTCACCATAATCCTGGAATGTTCTTGATGTCTTTGGATTCAGCATTTGAACTACAGCTGCACCATCTAGAATCACTGCATCAGACTCAGGGACACTTGTTTTCCAGCAGATTTGACTCCAGGCAGCTAAGTAGATCTGCTTTAACCCCAAACCGAAGATTTCCTCCAGTTGATAGAGCTGGAGGTGCTACCTGGTTTTCATGGGAAAATAAATGGTTGATGTCTCCATCTCGTGTTTGGCACGAGATGTACAGCCTTGAAAAAAAGTCCACAGTCACTTTTCAGTGCTGCAAGTTGTGCCTTCTCTTTTGACTTGACTTTGACAGGTGGCCTACTGAACAGTGGCAACTTGTTCTTTGGAAGTGTCTGTGTGAGAGGCGTTGTACACTTTTCCAGCCTTTGTGTCACAAACTCGGTGTACTGCTCCTCACCAAGGGTCTTGATCCTTCTCACAGTGTCGGCTACTTTGGTATCCATGATGTCTCTTGTGTCAATGACTAGAAGATCTTGGCTGTGTTCTTGAAATGGATTCTCCATCTCTTCCAGCACAGTCACAAGTGCCTTAACCTCCTTCAGGAATGCTGCTTGCACTGCAGGTTGCTGGTCATGGTGATGGTGTCTAGAGTCACTAGGTCCACGCTGTTGCTTTGTTGCTTGTTCTTCAAACACTTTAGTGATCCTAGCGATTTCTGGCCCTGCTATCATCCAGCGTCTGAGTGCTCCGGGATTGCTAGTCAGTCCAATAGCCCCACCAGAACCTTTGACCATGGCATTGTTTTGTTCATGGCACTGGTCAAGTGCCATGGCAGAAAACGTGTTTCTGGTTTTGTGCACCACAACATTTCCAGACCTGAATTCTGCTAGGACATCTGGGTGTCTTTCCGCAAGCGGCATCATGTCACGGATGTGTACGGGAAGCCATCTGCTGTAGTGTGTGTGTGATCAAGGGCGAACATCCAGGGCATGATCTGTGTCAGGGATTCCACATACAGCTGGAAGTTGCCTTCACAAATGGACCTGATGTACTGCAGGACGAGAAGCTGCAATGACAGGATCGTATGCCAGTAGTCAAAGTGAACACTGGCTTTTGCTCGCTCTATGCACCACTCCTCAAATGATAGACTGTCAGGTGGCATGGCATCTGTATCATCAGATATGCACTCTTCCTTGTATGCTTGTTCCAGGAGTGTAAAGAGGCTTGCAGCCGTGACCTGGTGTGCATGGCGGGTCTTGGTGACATGTTTGGCATGTATGAAAGAATTGGCTGTTCCAGAACTTGCAATGTCAGCTTGGACCAGGGCATTGGTCCAGCCACTGTCTTCTAGCCAGTCTACCAGCAACTTCAACATGGCCATTTCGATGTGTAGACCACCGAACATGATGACAAAGTGATCTTCTCCATGAGTGTCTGGCCAGGTCCACTGTACTTGTTTGGCAAGAGCATACAGTGGTTGGTCAGCAGTAAGGACAGGAATCTGACCAGGGTTCACATGTTGAACAGCTCTTTTGACGATTTCCATCGAGTGCCGAATCATTGCTACTGAATGTGCATTGTCAGGAAAGAGAGGCAATAGTGCGTTGATTGCTGCAGGAGGGATGGCGGCTTGGTGAGCATCAGCGTGGTAGGCAGACCATGATATCATGCCATCAATGGTAGACATTTCAACAGCTGTCTTGACTTTTCTGAGCCATGCATACTCATCCTCTGTGGTGGCTGTAGTAACCAGGAAGGTGGAAGGTATCACAGGATATTGTACAGGTGGCACACTGAATTCCTTTGTCCGGATGGTGGCTGGTGGCGCAATTGTGTAGGCTGATGGCAGAGGTGTTACTGACTTGGAAGAAGAGCCATCTTGACTAATCACTAGTACCCCACGATCAGTTCCGCTTTGTGTTTGGGACAGATGCTGCATAAGTGAGATTCCGGTGCCGTGGAAGGAATCTTTGGCTGTTGCAGAACTTGGATTATGGTCTATGTTGTTTACAGCTCCTGTTGTGAACAGTCCATGATGCAACTTTGGTGGGCACACAACATCTTCCATCCTAAATCGCTGGCAGGTGGGTTATATCATGGCATGTAATTCACTTCAGATAGCCAAGGTAGACTACTGTATATAAGTAGGCTACATAACTAAAGTCTCAACAACTAAATAACACACACACCCAAAGACCCCCTCAGAGCACAGTCATGTCCCAGTGTATCAGAGCATATCCATGGCCCAATGCATCAGAACCTGGTCATGTCCCAGTGTATCAGAGCACAGTCATGTCCCAGTGTATCAGAGCATAGCCATGGCCAAGTGTATCAGAACCTGGTCATGTCCCAGTGTATCAGAGCATAGTCATGTCCCAGTGTATCAGATCATAGCCATGTCCCAGTGTATCAGAGCATAGTCATGTCCCAGTGTATCAGAGCATAGTCATGTCCCAGTGTATCAGAGCATAGTCATGGCCCAGTGTATTAGAACATAGCCATGTCCCAGTGTATCAGATCATAGTCATGTCCCAGTGTATCAGAGCATAGCCATGTCCCAGTGTATCAGATCATAGTCATGTCCCAGTGTATCAGAGCATAGCCATGTCACAGTGTATCAGATCATAGCCATGTCCCAGTGTATCAGAGCATAGTCATGTCCCAGTGTATCAGAGCCATGTCCCAGTGTATCAGATCATAGTCATGCCCCAGTGTATCAGAGCATAGTCATGTCCCAGTGTATCAGATCATAGTCATGTCCCAGTGTATCAGAGCATAGCCATGTCCCAGTGCAAACACTCCTCTTTTCTACTCCCATCATCTCGTCGCATCTCCTCTCTTCCCCTCCCCAATCCTCGTGGAAGGGAAAACCCTGACCACGAGGACAAGCTAGCTTCGGCTAGTACAGGGGTCTCAAACTCGCGGCCCGCGGGCCAATTGCGGCCCGCGGGATGCTATTTTGCGGCCCCCTACTTGACATCAAAGTTTAGTGTTAATGCAGCCCGCGCGCAACTTGTTGCCGAGTCGTTGCACGAGTTGGAAGTTTTATTTATTTTATCACTTGTAGGCTACCATAGCGCAGGCTCATGACCGCAATGTTACGTTAGTGACTTGGTTGAAACGTGATTCCGGAGTGATACCAAGTAAAGTGGAAGGCAAATGCATCCTCGCTAAATCTCCTCTGCAAGCAGTGTTAAATATATTATTATTATGTGCGCCCTTGCTCATTTGTGTTCTACAGAGGGCGATGTAGTAAATCCAGTATGTGACGTCACTGACGTTTCCTTTCCATTCCTGTTCCGGTCTATTATTTGTCAATGATTGTTGTTGATATATATAGCGGCACTACGACCGCATCTCGCCCCGCCTGAGAAATAAATTATGCCTAATTATGCCTATGCTAAAGATGATCAATGAGTCAATTGAGTTCCATTCAATCGCCACCGCAACGCACTCCGTTTAACAGGTTATGGGCCCAGGAATGCCAGTCTAGAGCGACAAGGTGAATAGAATAATATACTAACTAAACCGGGAATGAAGACGGTACCGGGAGATTTCCGTGAACAGTGAAGACACGTCACGGAGTTTCTACAAGCCGCAACCGAACGTTTGGATATAGTAAACTCTGAAGAAACGTGAAAATGGCTGTAGCAGGAACAATACACCAGCAGATTATATTCGATGGAAAAGAAGATAGATATGATCTGTGGGAGAAGAGATTCCTTAGCCGTTTACACATTCTGAAGCTAAAAGACACGATTTTTCGAGCGCCCATTGGTGAAGCTGCATTAGCTGCAGACGCAGCGAGGAATGCAGACTGTTACGCCCAATTAGTGAATGCGCTAGACGATAAGAGCCTTTCATTGATAAAACATGATGCGGCCGGTGATGGGAGGAAAGCCCTGCAATTATTGAGGGAGCATTATTCGGGAAAAAGCAAGCCCAGGATTCTAAACCTGTACACATCATTGACCACCATACAAATGGAAGACAATGAGACTGTGACTGATTACATGATAAGGGCTGAGAATATAATTTCAGCTCTTCGTGATGCAGGAGAGAACATGAGTGATGGGCTGCTTGTAGCCACTATTCTGAATGGATTACCAGACTCATTTAGGCCACTAGCTGTCCATGTAACACAGAATGAGGACAATGTTACATTCAAAGACTGCAAGAGAAGACTAAGAGTCTATGAAGAGTCTGAGAAAATGAGGACAACTGGCACTGCATATACGGACAGTGTGATGAAGACTAGCACAAGGCAAAGCAAACAAGGCACCAAGACATAATAGATGGGGAAGCCACTCTGACATGTTACAGGTGTGGAGAAAGCGGACACACCCGAAACAGGTGCACCCGAAAAGTGTGGTGCAGTCACTGCAAGAGCAACACACACACAGAGTCCCTGTGCAGGAAAAAGGGAAAAGAAGGAGCAAGAAAGGTCGCAGAGGTGGACACCGACGACGACGATCAATGCTTCATGGCCAAGCATGCAAACAACGAGAGGCCGTCAGCCAACGTGAGGAAAAAGGGGATCATGGTGGACGCCGGAGCGACATCCCACATGGTGAATGATATTGCCAAGTTCAAGAGCTTTGACAACACATTCCAGCCTGACACCCACTCAATGGAGCTGGCAGATGGGACCAAGTGCAGTGGGTTGGCACAACGCAGAGGAACGGCGCTGATCTACCTACTAGACAACGAGGGACGGCAACAAAGAGCACAGCTACAGGATGCACTGTATATGCCGACGTATCCACATGACATATTCTCAGTGGCAAGAGCAACCAATTCAGGAGCAACGGTGACTTTTAAAAAGGGGGACAGCCACATGATCGCCAAGAAGGGCAACAGGTTTGACCTCCATGAAAGTGGTAATCTGTTTTATTTGCCAACTGTTCAGAAAAAATTTGATACATGCAATATATCTTGGCATAACTTGGCATGAAATATTGGGTCATTGCAATTATGAGGATGTACAAAAGTTACTGGGTGTGGTAAAAGGTATGGAGATAAGAGGTAGTGCAGTCAGGCCAGCACAGCTGTGTGAAATATGTACAAAAGGTAAATTCACCCAGACAAGGAATAGGGAGCCAGACAGAAAGGCTACAGAACCTTTACAGATGGTCCACACTGATTTAGCCGGTCCCATGAGAACCCCAAGCTTAGAAGGTCATAAGTATGCACAGTCTTTTACAGACTCAGGTGCCATGACTGTGTATTCTCTCAAATCCAAAAGTGATGCAGTACACGCCACAGAGAGGTACTTGGCAGACTCAGCCCCTTATGGAAAAGTGAAATGTTTACGATCTGATAATGGAGGTGAATTTACAAGCAAGGAATTCAAAGCACGGTTAACCAAAAATAGGATTAAGCATGAGACATCTGCACCCTATTCACCTCACCAAAATGGCACAGCAGAGAGAGGTTGGCGAACCCTCTATGAAATGGGCAGGTGTATGCTGTTAGACAGTAAGTTGCCAGACAAGCTGTGGAGTTATGCTGTACAGACGGCAGCCTATGTGAGAAACAGGTGCTACGGTAGACGCACAAAGAAGACACCATATGAGATGCTCACAGGCAAGAAACCAAACATGTCCAAACTTCAGAAATTCGAATCTGTATGTTTTGCCTACACACAAGAGAAAGGGAAGTTAGATCCCAGATGTGAGCAGGGTCTTTTTATTGGCTATGACAAAAACAGCCCAGCTTATCTTGTGTACTATCCAGACACAGAGAAGGTCAGAAAACACAGGTTAGTGAAGTTCACAAATGAGACAGCCAAAGAAAAAGAAACACAGACACATGGATCACACATTGAATATCTGGACAGAGATGCACAGTTACACCCCAGGATCCTTGAAAATGAGGGAAATGATGATGAAGAAATGGAAAATGCATCAGGTCAAAGTGTTCAAAGTGATGTTTCTGAGGCTAAATGTGAACAGCCTAGCACTGAGTGTCAGGGTAGAAGGTACCCACCTAGAGTTAGGAGAAAGCCAGTGTACCTTCAGGATTATGTGACTGAGGATACAGCAGACAGACTGATAACATGTGTAGACTCTTGTTATAGAGCAGTTTGTGACATACCACAAAATTACCAGGATGCCATAAGCTCAACCAAGTCACATCTGTGGGTAGACGCAATGAATGATGAAATACGGTCACTGAAAGAGAATGACACATTCAAGATCACCCAGTTGCCACCAGGCAAAAAGGTAGTGGGGGCGAGGTGGGTCTATGCTCTCAAGAGTGATACTGATGGATCAGACAAATGTAAAGCAAGATTTGTGGCAAAAGTTTACAGCCAAAAGCAAGGTATTGACTACGAGGAAACATTCTCACCTACAGTTGACATGACAACGGTTAGAGTGGTCATGCAAAAGGAAGTGCAGGAAGATTTATTTTTACATCAATTGGATGTCAAAACTGCATACCTGCATGCACCAATTGATTGTGAGGTCTATGTGGAACAACCTGAAGGTTATGAGATAAAGTCAGAAACAGGAGAAAAGCTAGTATGCAAATTACAGAAATCCCTATACGGTCTAAAGCAGTCAGGCAGAAACTGGAATGCTCTGTTACATGCATATCTCTCTGAGAATGGTTTTGAACAAAATCCTGCTGATCACTGCCAATACACAAGGGAAAAACAAAATGAAAAAGTGATTCTAATTGTATTTGTTGATGATTTAATCATTGCTGGTAACAATGAGGAGGTTGTGAAAGGTGTCAAAATGATGCTTGCTGAGAGGTTTAAAATGAAGGATCTGGACAAATTAAAACATTTTCTAGGGATAGATTTTAACCAGTCAGAGGGTCAAGTCACAATGTCACAACAGAGGTATGTGAACAAAATCCTCTCCAGATTTGGAATGCAAGAGTGTAGGTCCAGAGAGACCCCATGTGAATCAAAACTTGAATACACAGAAAATGCAGAAAGATTTGGAGACCCAGGATGTATAGAGAGGCAGTGGGAAGTTTGATCTATTTGGCTACATGCACTAGACCAGATTTAAGTTTTGTAGTCAGTAAACTTTCCCAGCATCTTTCTGAACCAAGTGAAGAGCATTGGAACACTGTAAAACATGTGTTCAGGTATCTTAAGGGTACAACAGACCGTGGCTTATGTTTTAAAAAGAATGATACAGGTGAACTAGGCCTAATAGTCCACAGTGATGCTGACTGGGCATCAGACGTTGTAGACAGACGTAGTACCACAGGGTATTGTGCCAGTCTAAGTGAGAGAAGCTCTCTCATTTCATGGAAGAGTAGAAGACAACCAACAGTTGCACTTTCTACCTGCGAGGCAGAATACATGGCCTTAGCATCAGCCATACAGGAGTGTATGTATTTGCAACAGCTACTCAAGGGTATTGATGGATGTCAGTATGCACAAACCAAGGTTTATGATGATAACCAAGGAGCTATTGCACTAGCCAGGAATCCTGTAAACAGGCAAAGATGTAAACATATTGATATAAAATATCACTTCATAAGAGAAACTGTGAATAGTGGGAGGATATGTTTGGAATATTGTCCTACTGACAACATGATTGCTGATGTGATGACAAAACCAGCCACTAAGCTACAACTGAAGAAGTTTGCTCAGTATTTGTTTGGCACTTAGTTAGAGTGAAAGAAAAGCATGGATGTGCCTATATGTTTTTTTTTGTTGTTGTTTATTTTGTATTGAAGGCCAAAGAGGGAGAATATATATATATATATATTTTTGTTTTGTACCACAATAAGCTAAGTTCGAGTGGGGGTGTTAAATATATTATTATTATTATGTGCGCCCTTGCTCATTTGTGTTCTACAGAGGGCGATGTAGTAAATCCAGTATGTGACGTCACTGACGTTTCCTTTCCATTCCTGTTCCGGTCTATTATTTGTCAATGATTGTTGTTGATATATATAGCGGCACTACGACCGCATCTCGCCCCGCCTGAGAAATAAATATGCCTACGAGGCTAAAGATGATCAATGAGTCAATTGAGTTCCATTCAATCGCCACCGCAACGCACTCCGTTTAACAAGCAGTGCTCTGCATGTCCGGCTGCACTGCCACTGTCTGTCTGTCTGTGTCTGTGTACGGGTCTGGTCCAATCACATTCAGCGTCCCGTCAGAGTTTCTCCCCCCCCACCCACAGTCTGCAAATCAGAGGCAGAGTAGGGGAGTAGGGCGGGTCTTCACGGAATGCGTGTTGTCTCTTTCAGTCCGAGTCAGAGCAGAGAGTTGACAGCGCATCTACAGTAGCCTTGCCCCCAGTTTTATCTCCGTGAGATAAATGTAGCTAGTTTCGCCAGCTGGCAGGCAGCAGAAAAATATGGGATCTTCAAAGATGGCCAGTAAAAGAAAAGTCGACTGCAATTCAAAGGTGAATGGACTGAAAAACATGCGTTCATCCTGAGTCCAGCACCAAACCAATGTGACTAATATGCCAATAAACGGTAGCTCTTGTGAAGAGTGGCAATATGAAACGCCACTACGAAACAAAACAGTTATTTTGATGCAATCTTCCCTCAAAATTCAGTGCTAAGAACCACACAAATAAATGGAATGAAATCATCATATCAAGCTGCAAGCAGAATTATTGTTAAACCTATGTCACAACGAGAAAAAGCAACCATGGGTGACATGGGTGTTTGCTAAATACAAGAAGCCATTCTCTCTCTCTGATACATAATAAAATAATGTATGACTGAAGTGATGGAGACCATGTTTGAAGGCAAACAAAAGCAAATCCCCCTCAGATCGCACAGCAACCAGAATAACTGAAATACTGGCTGGTGATTTGATTAAACAGCTTTGTGATAGAATAAAAAAAAATACACAGTGCAATTCCATAGCTGCATGTGGATGAGTCCACTGACACCACTGAGAAGCCTATTTTCTGAAGAACCGTTCATGTTCTGAATAACTGTTCATGTTCTGAAATGTTATTGCTAAATATTGAGAAGATTGGATCAGTTGTACTTTTTTTTGGAATACTTGAAACCCTTTTTTTGTGGAATATTTGATGCGGCCCAGCCTCACCCAGACCCCTGGGCTAGTAGAAGATTGCTACCGGCTAACAGATCAGGTTTCGGCTAGTGAGCTAGGCCGTAACAACCGAGACCTACAGATAGTGTCCTTTTATTTAAATTGAAGGCGATTGGGTTTAGTGGGTCAGCGTTGAACTGGGTCACCTCATATCTATCAGGCAGGTCTCAGATGGTAGATGTAAACGGGACCTACTCCTCAGCCAAGGCGATCACCTGTGGGGTGCCTCAAGGGAGTGTCCTGGGGCCTCTCTTCTTTCTCATTTACATACATGATATGAAGAATGCCTGTTCATCAGACCTTTTTCTTTATGCGGATGACTCAGCCATTCTGGTCTCCCATAAGGACTTGGCAGTATAGTGGAGAGGACCCTTAGTGAGGAGCTATCAAATGTGCAGACATGGCTGTCAGATAACAAACTATCTCTTCATCTAGGAAAAACAGAGGCCATCCTGTTCGGATCAAAGAAACGGCTTGGTAAAGAAATTGAAATGAAGGTAAGAGTAGGTGAGAAGCAAACAACAAACAAGGATTCTGTAGTATATCTAGGCTGCATACTGGACAAACATCTTACAGGAGAGGCCATGGCTAAAAAAGCCCACACTAAAATCTGCCAGAAAACGAAATTCCCAGCTAGACAAGGAAAACTACTGGACTAGGCAACACTTAAAATGCTAGCGGGCACATTAGTACAAAGTCACTTTGACTATGCTGCCACCTCCTGGTTTAGTGGCGCTCCACAGGTCCTGAAAAACAAACTTCAGACAGCTCAAAACAAATTAATGAGAGTAGTCCTTAAGCTACCTCCACACACTCACCTAGGGCCAACTTTCTTTAGACAACTAAACTGGCTTCCGGTCAATAAAAGGGTAATTCACATCAAATTAGGTCTCACACACAAGATAGTTCAAAATACAGGTCCGAAATATCTATCTAATTATTTTAATCGATTCCATGACAATCATTCATACTCCACTAGAAGGAGCAGTACGGATTTTATTCTGCCAAAATTTTACTCCCTAATGGGCACAAATACTTGTTTATATTCTGCAGCACTGGAGTGGAACAAGCTTCCAGTGGCCCTGAAAAACATCGAAGAGGGGGGACGTTTTAGACGTGCCACAAATAAATGGCTAGCCAGTGAAGTATAGAATAGCCACGTCTAGGAAGGAGAGGGTAGGGAGTGTTTTTGTATGGGGTTGCTATATGTTTTATTATGATGCTCTGTTTTTTATTATGATGATCTATGTTTTATTATGATGATCTATGTTTTTATTATGATGCTCTGTTTTAGTATGTTTTATTATGATGCTCTATGTTTTATGATGTCTGTCCATGTCCAAAATCAGGGACCATGATGGAAATAAGTGCTTGCACTTTCTCATGTTTTTATCCCTTGGATGCTGTATTTTACTCCACAATAAAAATCAATCAATCAATCAAGATAGAAGTTATTAATCTAGTTTCTTCACCTTTTAAAGACTTTCAATTTGTTTCATTTTGTACAAGACCTTTTGTTTATGAAAATAAACATCCCACAGAGAAAATTATTATAGATAATTATTTTGCCCGGACGCATCAAACGGGGTGATACAGTAGGTGACATTCAGTAAGATAACCATCAGCAACAAACACAACACAGAGACTTCACGGAACAGCAGAATGCAGGTTGATAAGGCTGGAAACACTCTAATCTAACCCCCCCCCCACACACACACATGCACGCGATATAGAGATAGAGAGAAATAGGGATATATATATATATATATATATATATATATATATATATACATGGGGGTATAGAGAGAGACATATACAAATAAAAAGAGAGAACAGGGACATGAATAGAGCAAAGATGAATATAGATGATAGAGCAAAAGAAAGATAGGAAAGGCATGGTTGCTATTGGGATGAAGGTAGATAAACATAAAGAGAGAGAGATATATAGATAGAGATAGAGATAGAGACAGATAGAGATAAGAGAGCGAGAGAGATAGAGATATATAAAAGACGGCTAATCATATCTATAAGGCCACTCAGAGTATTGAGAGTGACTGAGAGAGAACAGTATGGTAATTGATTATACTGTATGATAATTAATGATATATTATGGTAATTGGTTATACAATATGGTAATTGATGATACAGTAGAGTCAGTGATGATACAGGATGACAATTGATGATACAGTATGATAATTGATGATACATTAGAGCAATTGATTATGTGGTAGAGTAATTGATGATACAGTAAGGTAATTGATGATGCATTATGGTAATTGATTATATTATGGCCATTGGTGAGGTGATACAGTATGTAATTAGTGATACAGTATGATAATTGATGATACATTATGGTAATGTATGGTACAGTAGAGTAATTGAAAAAAAGAGTAATTGATACAGTATGGTCATTGATGATACAGTAGATTAATTGATACAGTATGGTAATTGATGATATATTATGGTAATTTATGACACAGTATGGTAAACAATGCTCCATGGATTGCTATGACAAAGCAGACCATGCAATGGTTCAATGAGGTGCACAGGGCTCCAATCGTATAGCAAATAGTCAGACTCAGCACAGCAACTATCTTCAAAGTAAAATGTAAATCAATGCGTGTGACTTTAAACCACAGATCTACTTCTAACATGTGTATTGATTGGAGGGCACTGCTAAACGTGCAGTGGAAAGTGCTGGGCAGCTTGGTGGTTTTCTTACCATCTCAGTACTAGAAGTGCCTCATGAATGGGGCCATTGTGCTGAGAGCATAATCAATTCCTCAAGGAAACAGAAATCAAGCTGCTCTTGTGAGCTGGTCAACTCTAACTGTACACTGAGTAGTAACTAGGTTACTGGACAACTCTACCTGTGCACAGAGTAGTAACTAGGTTAGTGGTCAACTCTACCTGTACACAGAGTAGTAACTAGGTTACTGGTCAACTCTACCTGTACACAGAGTAGTAACTAGGTTAGTGGTCAACTCTATCTGTATACAGAGTAGTAACTCGATTAGTGGTCAACTCTACCTGTATACAGAGTAGTAACTAGGTCACTGGTCAACTCTACCTGAATACAGGGTAGTAACTAGGTTACTGGTCAACTATACCTGTATACAGAGTAGTAACTAGGTTACTGGTCAACTCTACCTGTATACAGAGTAGTAACTAGGTTAGTGGTCAACTATACCTGTATACAGAGTAGTAACTAGGTCACTGGCCAACTCTACCTGTATACAGGGTAGTAACTAGGTTACTGGTCAACTCTATCTGTATACAGAGTCGTAACTAGGTTACTGGTCAACTCTACCTGTATACAGAGTAGTAACTAGGTTAGTGGTCAACTCTACATGTATACAGAGTAGTAACTCAGCTTGTGACTGCAACTTGTTCCTGTCCGTGGACGACTCAGCTCTGCTGGTTTCTGACAGGGACAAGTTGCAGGTTGAAAAAGCCCTCAGCTCTGAACTCGGCAGAATCTGGACCTGGCTCGCTGATAACAAACTATCATTACACCTGGGTAAAACAGAGTCCATTCTCTTTGGATCAAATAACAAACTCAGCAACAACGGCTTCTCTGTTACAGTGGGTGACAATATTGTCACAAGGGAAAGATGAAATTACATACATGGGTTCCATCCTAGAGGCAAATCTTTCCTGTGACAAAATGGCAACCAATGTAATATTAAGTCAACCAACGAACAAGATTCTTGTACCGGATCTCCTCTCTGGTAAACAAGAATACCCTAAAGAGGTACTATGACTATGCTTGCACGTCATGGTACCAACGCCCTCAATGGCACTAAAAACAAGATTACAAACATCACAAAACAAACTGGTCAGTATTTTTTCGCTTTATGTGTTTGGTGCAATTTGCGCCGGACATTGTGAATTTGGAGTGTTTTTGGACGAGGTTAATTTACATAGAAAGGGGAACATGTTCCGCCTATATTACCTAATTTTAAATACGCGCAAAGAGCACCGGACGCAATGCTGATGGAACACAGTTACCACCTCATTTCACCCGTTGTGCCTCATCTGTGAATAGCAAACTGTGTTTCAGAGCTAATCCCTTTGTGAATTCGCACCCCAGAGTTGTGGTAATGTACCTACCGACGACGGCTGGGGTATATCCCGTACTGAGGGGTGTGGGCTCTGGGGTGAGTAATTTTCAGGTAAAAAATACTAGACCATCGTGGGTTTGAGTCCCTGTGATCATAAATCACAAAAGCTATAGTAAGTTAAAAGGATGTGCATCAGTGATAATGGTAAATGACTGCTTTTTTATATAGCGATTTTATCAAAATCGCTTTACAATTTGTTACTCACACATTCACTCACACATTCACACACCGACGGCGGAGGCAACCATGCAAGGTGCCAACCTGCTCATCGGGAGCAATTAGGGGTTAAGTGTCTTGCTCAAGGACACATCGACACGCTGCCCGGGAGGAGCGGGAATCGGACCGGGAACCTCCGGATTGCCAGACGACTGCTCTACCTCCCGAGCCACTGTCGCCCCTAATCAATCAAACCGTAAACAAAGAGGTCTATTAACTCATTCAGCGCCAGAGGGCGCTGTGTACTGTGTGGTTGAAAGGCCAACGCTTTAAAGTATAGGAATACGTGGCGGTGTTTGCAGGGCTATAACTATATTATAGCTATGGATAAAATACTATTGCCCATTTGACATCGAGTATCTATCGTTCAATATGTGAAAAAGAAAAAAAATGTCATCCATACATTCCCCTTTTATACCGTGGTGAATATAAGTATGGTTTTAGGGTAATTCATGGGATGCTGGTAATAGCCCCCAACGTGTATTATACTAAATGCATTGGCGTTCCGTCCCTACACACGCTACAATAAAAAAATCAAATGCATATGATGGGTATTATGTTCCATCATGAATGCATGAAAGGGTGGGGGGGGGGGGGGTTGTTTTTTTAATGCTTTGATCGTCACCAACGGAATACGTTATGGACTAGCGTTACACACATATGCTCGGATCACAATGAAGGCATGCTTTGATCAACGCAAGATTTATATCATATAGCCCTTACCTTGACTAGGACCTGCCCCAAAAAGAATATTCCAATTATCTGATTGCGAGTCCCAGTATTGGTGTCGATTGTGTCGCCAACATAATCCGCCATACATCGTCCATCTGGAGGATTTGACGCTCCTCAAGCCGATCGGGACAACTGCTCCCCTTGCCCGACATGGACAAGTCCGCCCGGACCAATATAAGCGACGCACAGCCCAAGACACAGAGTTTGAAAGGATGTGCAATACCGGCCGCATCCTATCAGGTGGCGGTATTGAACTTGATAACACCAGGCTCCCTGGATGGATAATGAATGGAAATATCGAATAAAAGAAAAAACTGCCAAAACCCGACTATACTCGGGTCTGGCGCTGACCGTTCTGCAAGTTAACCCGACTATCATCGGGTCTTGTGCGGAAAGTGTTAAGATGTTAGATCCTAATATGAAAAAATATGTGATTTAATGTTATATGCCTTACCTTGACTTTGTCTATTTAGCTGTATTTTATACTTCTTTTATGTCTGTACTTTATGCATTGCTCTTGATCTGCCAATTCTTTCTCTACTGCTGTGAATACTGTGAGCTGCAATTCTTGTATGACAGGTGGTATACAAATAAAGATTATTATTTATCTGCCGAAGAGATCCAAAAAATTATAATGGAGCTGAATGGCACTCAAAGCTCCAAAAACATATTTCCAGAAATCATGACCCCATTACTGAAGATAAGCCACAGATGATAAGTAGAACATAGTTCCTACATGAAACTGATCATAACAAGGTCTGTGGATTATCCTCAGTAACCGAGTCATGATGTCTGGTAAATAAACGTTGCTTTTGAGTTTTTGAAATGTATTTTTAATTTGAGCACCACAATCCATTCAGCTCCATTGTATTGGAGTGACAGCAGACATCTCTACGGCATATATCTCCAAAACTAAGCGAATCACATCAGTCACACTATCTGGGTGGATAGATAGCACTCTGGGTAAGGGGGGGGGGGGGGGTATGTTTGTTTATTTGTATTTTGGGTGAACTGCCCTTTAACCCTTTCTCCGCCGATGACGCTTCAATACCGCCACCTCGTGGCCGATCGACGAGTTGCCAAAACCGGAAGTGGCCGGAAGTGCTTAGTCCGTCCCCTATTCCGTCCGGCCACTCGCTATCGCTCGCGGGACTCTTAGCCAGACACCGTGTATATCAATCCGTTGCCATAACTCAATAAACAACATGATTGGATGTATATTAGTATTATACAAACCGGAACTGGATCACCTAGATCAACATCACATAACTGGGATCTGTTTGCGCCAGTGTGATCGCCCAACGGTAAGAGGGAGCTGCCGTGAGTTTCAGCGTTTTTGATTATTATTATCCATACAAACTGCTCTGATCTATATATCACCCATACTACATGAATCATTTAACGTCGGCCATTGAATTATAAACGACCCCCCCCCCCCCCCCCCCCCTCCGGTCACCAGCAGATGACCAGTCATGACGTTTAGGATCATGTACAGTTGACATTTTTAATATAACGTTGATTGGTATCAAACTGCATTTGATGATCTAATATATGCATTTATGGCTATATCTCACGTTCTATGAAATACAGCAGAAAACGATAAAAACATATTTATACTCTGGACGGTATTTTAGTATGAATGTGTGAATGAAAAAGTAAAACGTTCCTACATCCTGAACGATAGATAATTGATGTTGAATGGGCCATAGTAATGTCAATTTAAAAAGTTATAGCCCTGCAAAGAAGGTGAACATCTCCATAGACAAATAGTGCTGGCAGAGAGGCTACAAGGATGGATATAAGCTCCGGCAGAGAATGGGTTAAATATGGTTTAAATTAATCACAATATCTGACAAAAGGCTTGGGATCACACATTACCATGGTAACCAGGGGCCCTGCGGCAGATCCACCGGATGGCTCATGGATATACACCAGTCTAAGTGGAAAATAATGCATTTTCAATCATTGTCAACACAAAATGTGAATTTTTTTTACCAAATGAATCACTCTGTGCTGTCTGTAATGTACCAGTGATTTCAAATATGAACCATGCATGACTGATTCCTAGAAAACAGATGCCTCACCGGGGGCGACAGTGGCTCAATAGGTAGAGTGGTGGTCTGGTAATCAGAAGGTTCCTGGTTCTACTACTCCTCCTCCCGGGCAGCGTGTCAAAGTGTCCTTGAGCGAGAAACCTAACCCCTAATCGCTCCCGCCATGGGTGTGTGAATGGGTGAGTGAATGGGTGAATGTGAGGGATGAGTTAAAGTGCTTTGGATAAAGGCGCTATATAAATGAAGTCCATTTACTCCCCGTTCAAAGACAGAGGGGTCAGGTCTTGTTCGCCTGCGTTATCAAGAGGGCAGCAGAGTGAACCGGCCTCTTTTTAGACTCTGGTGAGGCCACATGGTTTTCAGAGTGAGTCAGTTTGATTGCGGATTTTTATAGGGACCCCAACAGCACATTAGAGCGTCATACGGACGGTTGGTGTAAAGATGTGAATCAGAGAGAGAGAGCACATCAGTCCATCACGCCCAATCTCAACTTTACGCTCTGTAGAAAATCTAGATCTGAAAAAGTCTTCCCAACACTGGATAGAACTGAGAGAGAGAGAGAGAGAGAGAGAGAGAGAGAGAGAGAGAGAGAGAGAGAGAGAGAGAGAGATAGAGATATATATAGAGAGAGAGAGAGAGAGAGAGAGAGGAGAGAGAGAGAGAGAGAGAGAGAGAGAGAGAGAGAGAGATAGAGAGAGATAGAGATAGAGATAGAGATAGAGATAGAGATAGAGATATATATATATATAGATAGAGAGAGAGAGAGAGAGAGAGAGAGAGAGAGAGAGAGAGAGAGAGAGAGAGAGAGAGAGAGAGATAGAGATAGAGATATAGAGAGAGAGAGAGAGAGAGAGAGAGAGAGAGAGAGAGAGAGAGAGAGAGAGAGAGAGAGAGAGAGATAGAGAGAGATAGAGAGAGAGAGAGAGAGAGCATTATAATGTATATTATAAGAGGAGGTGTTATTGTCAGTACGGGAAGTGTATTTGAAGCACATAGCCAAATGACTGGACAGAATGAGACCCTTCTTTATGTCACAGTACAGAAAAAGGCCCTGATGAGAGGCTGCTGTGTGGAGTGGAAGGCAGGCAGGCCTGGGGACCACCGAGTCTGTGTGGAGTGTGTTTTATTAAGGACACTTCCAAGCCTGGAAAACTGCTCCTGCTTACATCCTATGGAATTTCCCTTTGCACTGGAAAGTCCCTGTGTAGCTCCAAGGAGCCAAGTGTGTGTGTGTGTGTGTGTGTGTGTGTGTGTGTGTGTGTGTGTGTGTGTGTGTGTGTGTGTGTGTGTGTGTGTGTGTGTGTGTGAGTGTGTGTGTGTGTGGACATTTGTGTGTGTGTGTGTGTGTGTGTGTGTGTGTGTGTGTGTGTGTGTGTGTGTGTGTGTGTGTGTGTGTGTGTGTGTGTGTGTGTGGACATTTGTGTGTGCTTGTATGTGTATGTGTGCGTGTGCATGTAAATGTGTGTGTGTGTGTCTGTGTGTGTAGCCTAGATGTGAACATATTGTAGATGTTATTGGCAGCAGAGCAGCAGCAGGGCCGGCCAAGTAACACTCTGATTATATTACTGAGAGAGAGGGGGGGGGGGGACTTGGCCTTAACCCTTTGAAGCCTGCCAGACCCAGTGCACTTTGATTCAAAACCACTTAACGTAAAGGTAGAATCTGTGATGGCGTCAAACAGCGACCTCTAGGCAAGAGAGCCGCTCTTGGTATTGCACTTTATTTACATTACATCTGTTTCGGACTGATGCGTGGGTTGGATTTGAGTGGGGATAGGGGGAGGGGTTGCTATTGCTGGCCACACATCAGGTTCTGCCAAGAGAGGTCTGGATAAATTCACAGTAAATTAAGGCACTATATATATAGCTATATAGTAAGTCATTATACTGTGTGTTATGTAACTAAACTAAAATACAGCCTTACATGATATCAAATGGTGTGTTTTCCTTCAGACACTCTAAAAATGGCAAACAGGGACATTTTTTACTTAAAAGGTAGTTTGTTTGGGACCTTTATAGTCTATCCACCACTAGGTAGGTTTTATTCTCAAAGATGGCCAGGCAACGCCACCTCCCTGCCTAGAGTTCAACACTAGGGGACTTTAGTGAACCCACAGACTTGTTTGTTTGAATTTTATACCCAAATTAGCTTTATTTGAGGGTAGAGGCATCCATTCTGGAAAGGAAAATGTACCTGTATACTCAGATCATTATCCTGGGTGTCTCTGTGTCATCTACCAATTACCATTTCTACCAATTCAATGTCTATGGAGCAGCTTCAGACTTTATACCTGAGCTTTAGCGCTCTAGTTTTTTTTTTTTTTGGGAGAGAGTTGATCAAGTTCACAAACTTCTGTCTGTCTTAGACCAGAGTAATAACATGTATGAATTAACTGCCAGTTATTACCAGAGCAATAACATGTATGAATTCACTGTCTTAGGCCAGGGGAATGACATGTATGAATTCACTGTCTTAGGCCAGATGAATAACATGTATGAATTCACTAGCTTTAGACCAGAGCAATAACATGTATGGATTCACTGTATTAGGCCAGGGGGATAACATGTGTTACGTGTGGGGTGTGTTTGTACCCTGAGCAGGTGTTCCCAGTGTGTGATGTGTTATGTCTAGTTGTAGTTCCCTGTCCTGGTCTTGTAGTTCTTATTGTTTCCCTCCCAGGTGTATCCATTTGCAATCAACCCAGGTGCGTCTTGTCTCGTCATCCCCTCCTGTATAACTGTTCTGTTCTTCCCTGTGTAAGATGCTGATCTTGTTTGTACAGTTCTGTGTTTTGTTTGTCATTACTTTATGTTACTCTTTTTTTTACAAACCATGGTAAATATAAATTAAATATCTTTTGTTGGTTACTTTGGCTACCGTCTCCTCATTATGTTACATTGACAAGACAACGAGCACTCCTTCAGTCAATGGTAACTTAATAACATGTATGAATTCACTGTCTTAGGCCAGATGAATAACATGTATGAATTCACTGCCTTAGACCAGATTAATAACATGTATGAATTCACTGTCTGAATTCACCAGAATAAAATGGAACCGTAATGCAACACACTATTGATATAGTAATGTCAAATAAATGTTTTTATTACATGGCGTTTTCACAATCGCCGAAATGCTTGCTTGTGATTGGTCAATAGCGCGCGTCAGAGGTCCGTTATCACACGATATATTTCTTTCATTATTTGAAAGATTAGACCAGTCCTACTACAATCACTACCCACTTTCAAAAACACTCTCAAAGAGCACATACGGGAGACTGCAATTCGAAACTGGCCCCTGCAAATGTCCTAACCCAACCCCCTCCAATGTACAGTAAATGACCAAGTATGGCTTTGTCAATATTCCAATGTACAGTGTAGCTGAAGCTACATCAGATCAGTGTAATGAGAAGAAGACTGAAGCTACATCAGATCAGTGTAATGAGAAGAGAACTGACGCTACATCAGATCACTGTAATGAGAAGAGAACTGAAGCTACATAAGATCACTGTAATGAGAAGAGAACTGAAGCTACATCAGATCACTGTAATGAGAAGAGAACTGAAGCTACATCAGATCACTGTAATGAGAAGAGGACTGAAGCTACATCAGATCAGTGTAACGAGAAGATAACTGAAGCTATATCAGATCAGTGTAATGAGAAGAGGACTGAAGCTACATCAGATCAGTGTAATGAGAAGAGGACTGAAGCTACATCAGATCAGTGTAATGAGAAGAGAACTGAAGCTACATCAGATCAGTGTAATGAGAAGATGACTGAAGCAACATCAGATCAGTGTAATGAGAAGAGAACTGACGCTACATCAGATCACTGCAATGAGAAGAGAACTGAAGCTACATCAGATCACTGTAATGAGAAGAGAACTGAAGCTACATCAGATCACTGTAATGAGAAGAGAACTGAAGCTACATCAGATCACTGTAATGAGAAGAGGACTGAAGCTACATCAGATCACTGTAATGAGAAGAGGACTGAAGCTACATCAGATCACTGTAATGAGAAGAGAACTGAAGCTACATCAGATCAGTGTAATGAGAAGATAAGTGAAGCTACATCAGATCACTGTAATGAGAAGAGAACTGAAGCTACATCAGATCACTGTAATGAGAAGAGAACTGAAGCTACATCAGATCACTGTAATGATAATAGAACTGAAGCTACATCAGATCACTGCAATGACTGAAGCTACATCAGATCAGTGTAATGAGAAGAGAACTGAAGCTACATCAGATCACTGTAATGAGAAGAGGACTGACGCTACGTCAGATCACTGTAATGAGAAGATAACTGAAGCTACATCAGATCACTGCAATGAGAAGAGGACTGAAGCTACATCAGATCAGTGTAATGAGACGAGGACTGAAGCTACATCAGATCAGTGTAATGAGAAGAGAACTGAAGCTACATCAGATCACTGTAATGAGAAGAGAACTGAAGCTACATCAGATCACTGCAATGACTGAAGCTACATCAGATCAGTGTAATGAGAAGAGAACTGAAGCTACATCAGATCAGTGTAATGAGAAGATAACTGAAGCTACATCAGATCACTAATGAGAAGAGAACTGAAGCTACATCAGATCACTGTAATGAGAAGAGAACTGAAGCTACATCAGATCAGTGTAATGAGAAGAGAACTGAAGCTACATCAGATCACTGTAATGAGACGAGGACTGAAGCTACATCAGATCACTGTAATGAGAAGATAACTGAAGCTACATCAGATCAGTGTAATGAGAAGAGGACTGAAGCTACATCAGATCAGTGTAATGAGAAGAGAACTGAAGCTACATCAGATCACTGTAATGAGAAGAGAACTGAAGCTACATCAGATCATTGTAATGACTGAAGCTACATCAGATCACTGTAATGAGAAGATGACTCAAGCTACATCAGATCACTGTAATGACTGAAGCTACATCAGATCAGTGTAATGAGAATATGACTGTAGCTACATCAGATCACTGTAATGACTGAAGCTACATCAGATCACTGTAATGAGAAGAGAACTGAAGCTACATCAGATCACTGCAATGACTGAAGCTACATCAGATCAGTGTAATGAGAAGAGAACTGAAGCTACATCAGATCACTGTTATGAGAAGAGAACTGAAGCTACGTCAGATCACTGTAATGAGAAGAGAACTGAAGCTACATCAGATCACTGTAATGAGAAGAGAACTGAAGCTACATCAGATCAGTGTAATGAGAAGAGAACTGAAGCTACATCAGATCACTGTAATGAGAAGAGGACTGAAGCAACATCAGATCAGTGTAATGAGAAGATAACTGAAGCTACATCAGATCACTGCAATGACTGAAGCTACATCAGATCAGTGTAATGAGAATATGACTGAAGCTACGTCAGATCACTGTAATGAGACGAGAACTGAAGCTACATCAGATCAGTGTAATGAGAATAGAACTGAAGCTACATCAGATCAGTGTAATGAGAAGATGACTGAAGCTACATTAGATCACTGTAATGAGAATATGACTGAAGCTACATCAGATCAGTGTAATGAGAAGATGACTGAAGCTACATCAGATCAGTGTAATGAGAATATGACTGAAGCTAAATCAGATCAGTGTAATGAGAGGAGGACTGAAGCTACATCAGATCACTGTAATGACTGAAGCTACATCAGATCACTGTAATGAGAATATGACTGAAGCTACATCAGATCAGTGTAATGAGAAGATGACTGAAGCTACATCAGATCACTGTAATGAGAATATGACTGAAGCTACATTAGATCACTGTAATGAGAAGAGAACTGAAGCTACATCAGATCAGTGTAATGAGAATATAACTGAAGCTACATCAGATCAGTGTAATGAGAATATAACTGAAGCTACATTAGATCACTGTAATGAGAATATGACTGAAGCTACATCAGATCACTGTAATGAGAATATGACTGAAGCTACATCAGATCACTGTAATGAGAAGAGGACTGAAGCTACATCAGATCAGATCAGTAGACTGGACCGGATCACTGGTCCTAAACATCTTCCGCCTCTTCATATACACTCTGAACTCTGACTCCATTGCCTTTATCCTACCCCAGGGCGGCGCTATATAAAACAAAGTTATTATTATTATTATTATTCAACTAAATTGTTCAGGGGGCCACATTGTCAGAAACCCAAGGGGCCAGGGGCCGGACTGCCACGGCGCCTCCCCGAGCTATGAATATATGTACTTGACACAACACGCAACCACATTTTCACAACTTTTATTTAACTACATTGCAAAAGTAGTATACTTTTCATTTATGTGCCACATCTGCAACATCTCCTGCAAAAAGTGCTTCATTTATGACTGTGCAACAACTGCAACATCTCCTCTTCAACATTTCAATATAAAAATAAAATAAAAAACAAACAAGTGCATGATGTGCATCTGAACATTCTAACATCAACACTTGAACAAAAAAACACATTTATAGTGCAGCTGAGCTTATGAAAAAGTGCTTCATGTCTGTGCAACAACAGCAAATCACAGCATCTTATTAGCACTTATTGTCCACTCTTAACTCTCAAACATCAGGGGGGTGGGGGGCAGACAGGCCTAGCCTACATACACACATCTAATGAGAGCGATTGCACTTCTTTGACTGGGCAATGGCAGAGAAAGAGGGTTCATAGGAAGTGAGGGCTACCCGCAAACAGTGATGCAAATGCTCATTTGTCAAGGAGGCACGGTTGCTTGTTTTAATGGCATTCATGTGAGAGAAACTGGATTCACAGGTGTATGTTGAGCCAAACATTGTTAGCACAGATATTGCCAGCGTTTTTATTTTGGGGAATGTGTTGACATGAATACACTTTATCCAAAATGTTGTGGTGGATTCATTCTCAAGTGCCTGCTTCAGAGCAGATGATGCTTGCATGTCAATTATTTCAAGTTGCAGGAGACCTTCATCAATGTGAAGTGATGCAAGGAACTCTTGTCCTTTTGTGGAAATAGCAGCTACATTGGCAAATGGGTTGCTCACAAAATGCATCAATTCTCTGGTCATGTCAAATTCATCAAATCGACTTGCAAAGTTTTCCCTCAACTTATCAATGAAATCTGTCATTAATTGAGTGACTTTTGACTCAATTGTGCGTGTGAACGTTGACATGAAAAAATAATTTAAAATTAAAAAAAATGTATTAAATTTTTTTTCTTCTAATTATCATGTAATCTTTTGCGGGCCGGTCAGAATCATCCCACGGGCCGGATCTGACCCGCGGGCCGCCAGTTGAATAGCCCTGTCCTACCCTATGCTCTGTTACCAATACTGTACAAACTTTCAACTCTGTCGCCTATACTCAATTTATACCTACCTACAGATTTCACTGTTTACAACTGTCCTATACTGTAATCATAGTAATGCCCATATAATTCTGTATGATAGCATGTACAATAATGGTGTATATACTGTATATATATTTTGATTGTATATATATATATATACACTCAGTAGTACTAAGTTATATATTTCATACCCAGTTTAATACCCTGTACATTGTACAGTATATTACACACTTATTTTCCTTGTACTGTACTTATGTTGACTAATGACACTATATTTGAATCTAATCAAATTAAGAGTTGAGAGGAAGGAGTAGTCAAGGTGACATCAGGATAGAAGGAGCTTTTCGTTTATTTGAAGTATGATGAGAAAGTGAGGATAACACTGCGATGTCTTCTGAGCCGAAGGGTTGGGCGGTAGAGGACAGACAAGGCAGCGCTCCATAGTACCACCGTCTGCTTCTCCACATCCATTGTAGCTTCATCGGATCAGCAGGGGAGATTCCATGACAGTTGGAGGAGGGTCATTCTCTAGCTTTTCCATCCAGAGCTGGGGTCTGGTTTCTTACAGGACTATTTTTTTTGTGCCAAAAAACAAACTAATGCTTTGTTAAAGGAACACACCGACCTTTGATGAAATTCGCTGACAGTCTTCTCCCAATGTCAGACGAGAGAGATCCGGCTGCAAGCTAGCCTAGTTTAGCACAATGAATGGAAGCGGGGGAGGAGCGGCTAGCCTAGCGTTGGCCAACTAACACATCTACCAGAGTTTAAACTAGGCTCCTCTGCTAGGCTCCTCTGCTTTCATTCATTGCTCTAAGCTAGGCTAGTGTGCAGCTGGATAGCTTTCTACTTAACTCAGAGGAAATTGGTTCTTCTTGTCTGACTCAGGGGGAGATGGTGGAGATGGTGCCGTTGGCTATTTTAACGTGGGAATAGTAGTTGAGCATGGTAGTCATACAGTCAAGGACACTGTGTGAGTGTGTGTGTGTGTGTGCGTGTGTGAGTGTGTGTGTGTGTGTGTGTGTAGACATAGAGGTCATGTTTAGATGAACCCCCACAGGAGTTCTGTCTGTCTTTCTGGAGCCTTTCGCCTGAGTCAGCACTGATCTACTTACACTGTATGTGTTTGTGCTTGTGTGTGTGTGTGTGTGTATGTGTGTGTGTGTGTGTGTGTGTGTGTGTGTGTGTGTGTGTGTGTGTGTGTGTGTGTGTGTGTGTGTGTGTGTGTGTGTGTGTGTGTGTGTGTGTGTGTGTGTTTACTGACATCTTGACATGTCAGAGAGGAACTGATTCAAGCACAGAACCTGAACAGGCCACATTCACACCTTAGTCATCTTGCTTTTAATAAGCTGACGTTCTGACGCACACAGACCCCCACACCCCAAACACACGCACATGCACACACACACACACACACCTAATGAGTGAGAGGGAGGCTGTCTCTGAGTCATCTGAAGGAAATGTACCCATATACTTAATATGAGAGAGCGATATATATATATATATATATATATATATATATATATATATATATATATATATATATATATATATATATATATATATAGATAGAGAGATAAAGAGAGAGAGTGAGAGATATAGATATATAGAGATAGATAAAGAGAAATATAGAGAGAGAGAGAGAGAGATAGAGAGAGATCGAGAGAGATCGAGAGAGAGATATAGAGAGAGAGAGATAGAGAGAGAGAGAAAGAGAAAGAGAAAGAGAGAGAGAGAGAGAGAGAGAGAGAGAGAGAGATAGAGAGAGAGAGAGATAGAGAGATATAGAGAGAGAGACATATAGAGAGAGAGACATATATAGAGGGATACAGAGGGGGCAAGAGATACTGTAGATACCGAAAGAGTCATATACATGTGACGTGTGTGTGTGTGTGTGTGTGTGTGTGTGTGTGTGTGTGTGTGTGTGTGTGTGTGTGTGTGTGTGTGTGTGTGTGTGTGTGTGTGTGTGTGTGTGTGTGTGTGTGTGTGTGTATGTGTTATGTCTGTGTGGGAAACGTTTAGAAGCTACAACAGATCAAGTAGAGGCAGCAGATGACCAAGTAGACTAGAACTGGAAGCAGCAGATGACCAAGTAGACTAGAACTGGAAGCAGCAGATGACCAAGTGGACTAGAACTGGAAGCAGCAGATGACCAAGTGGACTAGAACTGGAAGCAGCAGATGACCAAGTGGACTAGAACTGGAAGCAGCAGATGACCAAGTAGACTAGAACTGGAAGCAGCAGATGACCAAGTAGACTAGAACTGGAAGCAGCAGATGACCAAGTAGACTAGAACTGGAAGCAGCAGATGACCAAGTAGACTAGAACTGGAAGCAGCAGATGACCAAGTAGACTAGAACTGGAAGCAGCAGATGACCAAGTGGACTAGAACTGGAAGCAGCAGATGACCAAGTAGACTAGAACTGGAAGCAGCAGATGACCAAGTGGACTAGAACTGGAAGCAGCAGTTTCATGTTAATGCAAAGTGGGTATAATTAGGTGAACAGAGAGAGAGAGACACAGCTTCACTCTGGGTGGTGAGAACATGCCTAGGCACATTCACGTAGCCGCTATCCTTATTAGGAACCATCAGCAAATAACATGACTGGACTTGAGAGAGGCCTATAGGCATAAGCGGCGGGTGAGCCGAACATTAGGGGAGGCTATGTCTATGCAACATTTGTCCTTTTTTTCTTTTTTGCTTGCACACCTGCAAACGGTGCTGTCCATGGTTCTGAATTCATACAATACAGCGAGCCCCACTCATTTCATATATAGTGCAAATTAAGTGTTCAAATTAAGGCATCCAAATTATGATTAACCATTGTCTTACCTTAATGCAGCAAAATGCAACGTTTCGTCTTGACATCAATGATATTTTCTGCTTTAAGTTTGTCTGTGAGATCACCTTCAATGTGAAGCAGACTCAGAGTTGACTGTCTCTCCTGGCGCATTGTTGTTCTTAGCCAGTTTCGGATGCGCCTCATAGCTGAGAAAGACCTAGCCCCTTTCGTGACTGTGATGCACAGAGTGAATCCACAGTCCCTTATTCCTCCATTGGAAAATCCCATAATTAACTCAGAATAACTGGTCGTCCGCGAAACGCTCGTTGTACAAGTATCGTAGAGAAATATCAAAGGTACTCGTTTCGGACAGAGAAACGCAATGGTTTGAAAGCTCAGCGTTGCTAATAAACATTTAAAAAAAAAATTATAAACTGGTCAACACTGGTGAACACAGCTTTATTTTCTGCATCAGGCAGCTAACACCGTTTTGAGCAGTGTTGACCATTTTATAAAAAAAAAATTAAATGTTTATTAGCAACGCTGAGCTTTCAAACCAGGGACCCTGATGTAAACAAGACACACGTCTTTCTCTGGTCTGCATCCCCTTAACAATTGTGTTTGGGCGGCTAGGTGGTGTAGTGGGCAAGGCGCTGGGTTCGAGCCCAGCTCTCGGCGTTGCTACCAGCTTGGCTGGTCGCTCATACTAACAGAATTGACAGTGTTAGGGGTGGGAAAGCTGGTGGGTGGGTCCTGGGCGTTGTGGACAGCGACTCCTACAGTTCGGTCGGGGCGCCTGCTCAGCGAGGGAAGGATCTGGAGGGAGGTAGTGTGACCTTCCACACGTTACACTCTCCCAGTGAGAGTCTGCGCTGCCAGGCTGTATTGAGCCTTACTGTATTGTACCCATTCTGCAATCTGAAATGGCGCAGCTACAACAAGCTAACACGGATATCCCCAGCTGGGCTGTGGAACTCGGGGCTAGTATTCGGGACATACAGGCAAGCATGCAAACTGGTGTGAAGGTAAATGAAGCGAACACGCAAAGCATACAGAAAAGTATAGACAGACTCAGAGAAGAAGTAAAGAAAGGACAAGACGAACTCAAAGAAGAAATAAATAAGAGACTGAGTCAATTGACGAAAAGTTACTGAAACAGGAGAAAGACACAGTGGTGTTAGAAGAGAGAACGGCCGAGACTGAAGAATGGAGTACAGAAGTACAAGAAATTGCAGAATAAAATCAACTAAATGACGATCAGTGGCTGCTAGACTTGGCATTTTTAACCTATCTGACCAACATGTTGAATTACCTTAATTTAGAGCTGCAAGGAAAAGACAAAACCGTGGTCAATATGATTCGCTCAGTTAATGCGTGCAAACGCAAATTGCAACATTTGTCCTCAAAGCTGCCATGATTTGGAGAACTTCCAAAACCTCAGGTCAGAGCTGGAGACGCAAAGGAAGGCTTGTGTGCAACTTGACATTGCGCGTTACACAGAGCAGATTGGGACAATTGTGTCAGAGTTTGACAACCGCTTTCAAGACTTTGCTTTACTCGAGCCAGTCGCTACATTTATGTGCTACCCATTTCAGGAAGATGTTGAGGTTGATTCACTCGTAGAGCTGCCGCGATTACCGCATTACCGCGGTATCGCTGTTACATCACGGCCACCGCAGAGTAGGCTGAATACCGCGTCACCGCTGTTTTTTATAATAATAATAATAAATTACCCTCCTCTCGTTGGGCTTGCGGCTCTGCAGATATACCCTACTCATCTATCGAGGTTCCAAGCGACCCTATTGGGTACCAGAAAAGTCACGTGAAACATTGCAGACCACTGATTGGTCAGAAGAGAGACGCGTCACACGTTGTAGCGTCATGCAGTGTGTTACCACCAATCGGCAAGCGCGTATTAGGGTTTTACTTCCTGAATGTCAGATCATCACAACACGGCTAATAACGTTAGCTTTAACTCTCCGCCGGAGTGGACTACCATCGCTCCTAAGGAGTACTAAACGAGACATAATGATTTTACTGTCTGCAACGAATGTTATAATAAAAGCCCTTCGTTCTATACACTTGTCTGATTGAAAACTTTATTAACAGACCGCAGAATGGGACAACTCAGCACGCTCTGAGCAAAGAAAGGAACTGAGATATGAATAGAGTATTGCTTGCCTTGCTATTGTCCGGTAAATACGCTGATGTTATTGAACGTATAACTATATAATGTTAATGCCACAAAACGAATGCCTTTATTATAAAGTAGTAACTTTATAGTAATAATAATAAGAAAGGGTCGGGGGGGTTAGGGGTAACCACCCCTGCCTGCGACACCGAGTGAACGGCGCACGACCAGAGGGTAAACTTCGAATCCGTGTTTCACTTTCAATAACTAATGCGTGCTTGCCGAATCCCAAACAATATTCATGCTGCAAAGTCATCCTCTAAAAATAGACATTTAGACTAGAGGCAGGCTATATGCTATAAAGAGTAGACTACTACTAAAAAAAAAAATGCATTCAAACTTTTTTTTTAAATTTTTTGTGTGCATGCGGTAATAACCGCGGCGGTAGGAAATATTTTGCAAATTTGTGCGGTAAGGAAATAATCAATACCGCGGCAGCTCTATTCACTCGCATCAAAAATTGCAACGCTGTTTCACCTGAACCAGTCTGGAGTGGAGGATGAGATGTTGACACTACAAGCTGACATTCAGCTGAAGGCCAGGGCTCATGGACAGTTCTGGAACTTACTCACACAAAAATACCCAAACATGAGGAGATGTGCTACCTTCTTGACTGCATTATTCAGCTTCACTTATTTATGTGAGTCAGCCTTTTCCCACATGAAGATTATTAAGTCCAAATACCGTTCCACCATGACTGATGATCATTTGTAAGTCTGCTTGAGGATGGCTACCAGCAGCTACTGCCCGGACTATGCAACCCTGGCTGATTACATTCAGTGTAAGTAATCAGAGTAAGGTAATGACCAAATCCTTTATTTTTTACATTTAATATACTGAGTTGTATTGTGCCATACAGGTTCATGCAGTTATGCAAGGTACATCAACATAAGGTATACTCAGTATATATATAAATATATGTTTAGCATTTTTTATGTAGGTAGATCATAGATCATTTTAAAAGTAGCTCCCAAGCTGAAAAAGTGTGGGCACCCCTGCAGTACATTATACAGCTTCTCCGGGTAATGTGCAGTTAAGGTCAGGAGTCTCTCTCTCACACACACACACTAAACACACACACACACACACACGCACACGCACACACACACACACACACACACACACACACACACACACACACACACACACACACACACACACACACACACACACACACACACACACCATCTGGGTTTGTGATGCACAGTCATAGTTTTGACCTCAGATTGTTTTTATCAGACAACCTATACAGACACACTTTCTGTAAACAACATCTGGTTTTCCAACGTCAACACACACATAAAGATTTCACTACCTAGTGTGTTTTACTGTACAATAGGGACCCTCATGTGTGTGTCCTCGAGTAGAGTAGGATGTGGGGAACAAGGTTTATACTGGAATGGACTGGTTCATCTGAGGGAAAGAATATCACCTCAGGACATATTTCTCCTCTTACATTTAGTCATTTAGCTGACACTTTTATCCAAAGCGACTTACAAATTGTGTAAAGCAGGAAGTCAGCAGGAATTTTACACCTCTGAGTGCATACTAGTATAGAGTATAGACATAGTAGCAAAGTACATACTAATAAAAGCCTTCTATCTATCCATCCAGATACTAGATACTCTTACTAGAGTGCCATCTATCCATCCAGATACTATATACTCTTAGTAGAGAGCCATCTGTCCATCTAGAATAGATAGTTTCAGTGTGATCTCTTAGTAGAGAGCTATCTGTCCATCTCGATAGTTTCAGCCAGGGTGATCTCTTACCCAGATAGCTATCTGTCCATCTAGATAGTTTCAGCCAGGGTGATCTCTTACCCAGATAGCTATCTGTCCATCTCGATAGTTTCAGCCAGGGTGATCTCTTACCCAGATAGCTATCTGTCCATCTAGATAGTTTCAGCCAGGGTGATCTATTACCCAGATAGCTATCTGTCCATCTAGATCGTTTCAGGGTGATCTCTTACTAGAGAGATATCTGTCCATCTAGATATATTCAGTGTGATCTCTTACTAGAGAGATATCTGTCCATCTAGATATATTCAGTGTGATCTCTTACCCAGAGAGATATCTGTCCATAAGTTCCAGGGTGATCTTTTACCCAGAGAGCTATCTGTCCATCTCAATAGTTTCAGGGTGATCTCTTACTAATTAGCTTTATTTTTTATTATTATTCTTTGGCCCTTTTCAAACATGATGTTGACTAGTACAGACCATCATTTCACTAATCGCTTTAGTATAAAAAAAAACAAATATGTGGACCATGATACATGTCCTTTTACAAAATGTGGAACTCATAGTATATAATCAGACGTGTCTTCATATGTTCTGCTGAGGAAATGTTTGCAAACCGTACAACACATCAAACATTACAATGAGTTTCATAGGCCAGTTACGCGTGTAACTTGTGACACACGTGACAACTTAAGATAGCAAAAGGCCTCATAACTTTGATACAGTGTACAGTCTGCAACAATTTCCTCAGCAGAACATATGAAGACACGTCTGATTATACTGTGAGATTTTGAAAAAGGACATGCATCACGGTTTCTAGAGGCTTAGGCGTGAGAGCACCAATTTCGCTGTAATTTCGCGCTCCATTCATTTTCTCGTCGAGCGAGATTACTTTGATGATATGCTGCCCGAAAAGGGTTCGAAGCGCATCCTCGATGAATGCACAGGCATGGGTACAGTGTGTTGTAGTGCCCCCTAAACAGTATACATTTCCAAAAAATGCTGTTGTTCCCCTTTACCCCTTTCACTACCACACTACAGCAGGTTAACCTTTCACTACCACACTACATAAGGTTAACCTTTCACTACCCCACTACAGACGGTTAACCTTTCACTACAGAAGGTTAACCTTTCCCAAACACTACAGCAGGTTAACCTTTCACTACCACACTACAGAAGGTTAACCTTTCACTACAGAAGGTTCTATTTCATACTGGTTTCCGCTCAGCGTCATTCTGCACTAACCTCACTTCGTGCCCAGCACTGAATAAAAAACTCCACAATGTACCTTTACATACCGACATCCGTCTGGCCACACCCCTATCCGCTTACCTTCATAAGCAGGTGTGTGGTCACCTACTCGCCTCCTTCTTCACTTTCACCACAAGGAAGTGCCTTGGTATATACCCACACTTGACGAGGTTGTTTAGTCGAAGAAAGTTGATACGTGTTTAAATTTTTTCTTGCTTTTTTCTTCTCTCATATATTTAAAAAGAAAAAAGCTAAGTCATAATGTTTACCTCGGAGGGTCACGCTCGCAACGTCACCCTTCACCAGCGGTTCTCCATTGCCTCCTCTGTCGTGCGTCTTGGAGCGGGGTTGAGGCCTCTCTCGTGGCCGGCAGCCACGCCCGGTAGGCGTCCGATGGATAGTTTGCCTCTCCAAGGAGCTGGTGCACCAGCGCCGTCTCCTGTGCGATGGCCTGGTTCCGGCTCTGGTTCCTCTGCCTCCGGGGAGTCGTCCGCTGTTGGGCTCCCGTCGCAAGATGGTGGCTTGTAGACGCGAACAGCCTGGTTTTGGTGAGTTGCTGGAGCCGGATGAGGATGCGTCTGATTCTCCATGGCCGATGGAAACAGAGGACTACATGGTAGAAGCGGACAGGTTCTTGTTCGAAGCCCCGGTGGAGACATGTCCCCCGCCCGTCCAGGTAACACTGGAGGGGGGTGAGATGTCTCCTTGGGATTCCTCGTACGCAGATGTTGCGTTAGAACCTCCGACTAGGCGGCGGGATGCCCTGCTATCAGCCACATCAGAATGTGGCTCTTTAACCAGTAGTCTGCTGCATGTGAGGGACGCGAGCTCGGTGGGGGAAAGTATGCAGGGGGAACTGCGTGCTTTGTTCCCCGAGCTCATGGCGGCGGCGGCAGTCGCAAACGGCGTGCCGCTGCCGCAGCCACTGCCTGTTCCTATTCCTGACGATCTCATAGGTCATCTATGGCAACGCAGTCCGGTGAGAGGGGTGGACGTTGTCTGTCCATTTTTCCCCTCAATGGAGGCCTACGTCCGTCAGGGACAGGTGGTCTCCCACATCATGGGCCTTACCCCCGCCTACGTGCAAGTCACGAGGGTGGTGGGTTTGGTAGAAGGCATGAAGGAGGGCGTGCCTCGGCTTGATAGGCCGATGGCGGCGCTCCTTTGTCATGAGGTGGTGTGGGAGCCGTTACGGAAGCCGGTTCCCCAAGGGAAATCGGCGAGGCGGTTGGCTTTTTGGAGTGACCAGTCATTTATCTCCACGACGCAATCTCTGGCTGCCACCTCTAACATAGCGCAGCTGGCGAGATTCATGTCCGGGATACTGACGGGCGGTACGGAGCTGACTGATTTGCAACATGATCAGCTCGCCCAGTCGGCAGGAGCCGTCCTGCATCTGATCCAGCCGCAGGCCATAGCCGCTGGGAAAGTACGTGCCCTGGCCTCTCTAATCCAGCGCCACATTTGGCTGGAGCAGGCACGTGTGCCGGAGAAGAAGAGGACTCCACTTCTGATGGCACCCCTCTCCGATGCTGGACTTTTCGGGTCGGCACTGCAGCTGATGACCTCAACCTGCAGGGAGATGCAGGAGGAGCGTTCCGTGCTCCAGCTTCATTTGCCCCCGCCCGATGTCGCCGGTGGAGTCAGACGGCAGGCTCGTCGTCGGGGTTCCGCCGCCATAGCCGCCGCCATAGCCGCCGCTGCTACCACCGCCACTGCTGGACCTTCGGCGAAGAAGGCCAGGAGGAGAGAGGGCGCCTCCGCCACTGCAGCCGGCCCATCTACGCCCGGAGGTGACGGTAGGGATCGTCATGACCAGCCTCCGATCGTTTACCGTCCCTCCGGGGCTCCACGGGGTGGCAAGTCCTGAGCGGCTCGTGGCAGGCGTCGCTAAAAAAAGAATTTACTTTTTCCCTCTGTGGTCCCCCCCTGTTCCCTTCCCGGCCCACATATAATTTTGTTGAAAGAAATAAAGAGTCCCTCATATGATGGGGATACGACGTGTAAATCTTTCGCTAGTATGGGTTTGATAGGAGGGCTAGACGCTACATTCATGTTAGAGCTTAAGCAAGGCCTGCAGCCTACACTCGGTTGAAAAATGTTTTTTCTGCCTCGACCTGAATCTTCACATAAAGGTAGAGGTTAGTTGTGTGCTCTGTTGCTTAAACAGTGATATTGAGCCGCAACACTATTGTGTTGGTCTGCAGTAATGCTTGTATGAAAAAGTACCGCGGCTCATGCCGCTCTCTCTCTCTATCAGATTTTCTGTGTCTTACAACATGGATACGGGTGTCGGGTTCACACATACATAACTTGGCCTTGTTATAAACCATGTTCACAGATGTGTCTGTGGCTAGCGTGCATTGAATTAGCTTTGCGCTGTTCATTAGCATATTGGCTACTTAAGGTATCATATGGCTGTTTGTTGTTGTCGTATGCAAGGGTTGGGCTTGCGAGGGGGTACCGGATAAACCCCTCCTTCCCTCTTCTGATTGGTCAGGGGGTTTATTGGACTCTCTTTTCATTCGGTCAGGGCCAAGCTGCTAGGCAGCTTGGCACGGGGGGGGGGGGGGAGGGTTTCCCTGACTCCGCACCTATCACAGGCGGTCATAGCAAACGTCACTAGGCACGTTTCTATTGGACGACGGCTTCCGTGAGTTTTTTTCAGACCTGTATGTAGGGTCTGTTATTGTCAAGTTGTCGGGGCAGAGCGTAGGAACTTACTGTTCTACTACGCTCGATATATGTGTAACTTGAGTCTGTTGGTCACATGACTCAATGTTACCGTGACTTTTCAATCTATGGCTCACGTGGGAAGTCTCTCTGAGGATTCCTGTCTCCTCTCTGTGGTGAGGGTGGCGGGATGTAAGAATGTAAAAATGTTTTACCCTCGGCCGCGTCACGTGGGATTCATGTCAGTCGGTGTTTCTTTCTTTTTAATAATAAAAAGAGTGAAGAATATGAAGCACGACAAACTTCTTGTCGTTCTCCCAGGCGACTTGAAGGACCAATGTCTGGTGTCTGGTTAGACTATCCATTGATGTGTTTGGGTCTCGACGCGTACATAGTGCTGGCTCGGGGTGTTTCTGATAAGAATCATGCGGGAGGCTAGTATGCCTTGGTTGCTCGTTATTAAAACAGCGTTTTTATAGGGCAACTGGGATGGGGGATTTTTTCCTCTTCCGAGCGCCTGTTACTGGGTCTCGACGGATTCTCGTTCATATCTGGGGGATGTTAACGGAATAGATCAGAACATAGGTAGAGGGGTCTCACGCCCTTGGGGTGGGCCACTGAGCGCGGTACAAATGGGACCGTCTGGGTGGCGCCCTCTTTTCATGTTTTAGATCGACACGCATACCTACCCCCTCTCCTGGAGTGGGCATGTCGGCGTGGTTAGGGCACGGGACTGGTTCTGGTCGCGCTGGTCCAGGTCAGTTAACCCGTTGTCCGCCGGGGATGCAGATCTGCTGTTCTGGTACCCTGAGGGACTTGTGCTTTTTTCGGGGGGAAAAATGCCGGGTCGGCCCGGGTGTCACAGGGTTAGGCGTTATGGAGACCCTTTGTTGGGTACATGTTGTACTCTGCACTATCATAAAGGGGCTGGATCTCTATTCTTTCGCTCCTCTCTCACGCATGGCGAAGAGGGGGCTGTTGGGGTGGTCTTCTGGACTTCCTCTGGTAACCCTGTGTGCTTCCCGAGCCGCCGGGCCCGGTCCGAAGTAATGTTTCGTTGAACCATAGGCCTGGAATAACCCTTTTTGGAAACTGAAACACTTGTACTGCGGTATAGCTGGTGTATACCCGCAGGTGTGTTTTGGAGTTTTTTCTTGAGGGGTTATAGGAACAACCACCGTATGTGGTACCAAGAGGGTGGTTGATTCCCTGGTGTGTTAGAGCAGAGTCGACTCCCGGGTTACCCGGTTGAGTGTGCCCCTGCACGCTCATGACGTCTGCCAATCGTGTCAGCCTTCTCTGCCTCGACCCCTCTGGGTGGTTTTTTTTTTTATGGAGGCTTTGTCATGGTGCGCAACAATGCCAGCATACGCCCCTTCCGCCGGGGTGCTGTTTTCAGTTGACCCCTTTGGCGCCTGTCTCGTCCGCAGTGCTCCAGGCTCGGGTCTACAGCCTGCTGCCTGGTTTCCCCGGTGCGCTGCCTGCTTCCGTTATGGTTAACCTTTTGAGTGCTTCAAAGTTACGGCCATGCTGACTGCCTGTGTTGCAGGGTCAGTGTGCCAGGCGGCGTACTAGTGGGGGGAAGGGCCCGCTCTTGGAGGGGCCCTGTCCGAATACGCTGGCGATGTGGGGGGCGGTGTCACTAAGTGACCGCCTGGTGAGGTCTTGATGCTTGGCATCATTGACCTCTCCGGGCCCCCTTTTTCCAGGGGATACAGTCCCTTCAGGGGGTCTGGGTCTTCCTTCGCGCTCCGCTGCTACGGCCTTGCCACGGGGTTGAGTTTGCTCTTGACTCTGTGATTTTGGGGGCAGTAATGAGGTTTGTTCCTTCCGTTCGTTCCCTGGTGGCATGCGGGTTGTGCGTGTGCGTAGTCGTGGGGTCAAGCCACGGTCTGCTCACCCTGTGCGTTGAGTTGCTCGAGTTCCTCTTCGCACAGTCGGATCCGTCTCCCTCCCGTCCTCCAATAGGGAGGGTATCCCTCCATTAGGGAGGGTCGGGGGGCTCGGTCCTCTCCGGTCTGATGGTTGTGGGGGGCCTCAGCGGGGTACATTTGTCGAGCTTCTGGCTACCGCTCAGCTCCTGTTGTGCAGAATGACGCTGAGCGGAAACCAGTATGAAATAGAACGTAAGGTTATGTATATAACCAAGTTCTATGAATACTGGTGACACTCAGCGTCAGGACGCCACTGCGGCCCTTGACCTCGCCTTGTGGTGAAAGTTTGGGAAGGAGGCGAGTAGGTGACCACACACCTGCTTATGAAGATAAGCGGATAGGGGTGTGGCCAGACGGATGTCGGTATGTAAAGGTATATTGTGGAGTTTTTTATTCAGTGCTGGGCACGAAGTGAGGTTAGTGCAGAATGACGCTGAGCGTCACCAGTATTCATAGAACTTGGTTATATACGTAACATAACCTTACGTTAACCTTTCCCAAACACTACAGCAGGTTAACCTTTCACTACCACACTACAGAAGGTTAACCTTTCCCAACCACTACAGCAGGTTAACCTTTCACTACCACACTACAGCAGGTTAACCTTTCACTACAGAAGGTTAACCTTTCACTACCCACACTACAGAAGGTTAACCTTTCACTACCACACTACAGACTGTTAACCTTTCACTACCACACTACAGAAGGTTAACCTTTCACTACAGCAGGTTAACCTTTCACTACCACACTACAGAAGGTTAACCTTTCACTACCACACTACAGAAGGTTAACCTTTCACTACCACACTACAGAAGGTTAACCTTTCACTACCACACTACAGACAGTTAACCTTTCACTACAGAAGGTTAACCTTTCCCAACCACTACAGCAGGTTAACCTTTCACTACCACACTACAGACAGTTAACCTTTCACTACCACACTACAGACAGTTAACCTTTCACTACAGAAGGTTAACCTTTCCCAACCACTACAGCAGGTTAACCTTTCACTACCACACTACAGACAGTTAACCTTTCACTACCACACTACAGAAGGTTAACCTTTCACTACCACACTACAGAAGATTAACCGGCTACAAGGGATGGAGTTGTTCAGGGCGATCAGGGGGACCCTGATGTAAACAAGACGAAAGTATTTCTCTGGTCTGCATCCCCTTAACAATTGTTTGTATTGAGCCGTACTGTATTGTACCCATTCTGCAATCTGTTAATAAAGTTTGCAATCAATCAATCAATCAAACCACTAGGGTTTTTCAGGATGACCACTAGGGTTTTTCAGGACAACCACTAGGGTTTTTCAGGACAACCACTAGGGTTCCTGTCCCTCCATACAACCTTTAGCCTGAGCTACATCTGAATCTTTCGGACCAACTCCATTTTTTTTATCCACTTTTTCTCCTCCTGTTTTTCTGTGTTTTTCTCCCATCCCAATTTTAGTCGTTATGCCAATTCCCCCCTCCCCTTCCTGGCCGTTGCTCGCATGTGCCCCCCACTGGTCGGTCTAGGGAGCCCTGACGTCTATCAGATGCTTCCTCCGAGACATAGGAGACAGCCAGCAGCATCTTTTCACCTGCCAGCGCGGACTCTCATTAGTGAGGTGTAACGTGTGAGAGGTCACACTACCCTCACCACACTACCCGCGCCCTGACCGACCTGTAGGAGTCGCTGTTTACGACCAGAATACCACCCCACCGGCGTCCCTCCTGCTGACTCTGCCAATTGAGCCAGTATGACGGCCGGCCAAGCCGGAGGCAACACTGATTCGATACCAGTGTCTCTCGCGTTGGTGACGAGCGCTTAGTCTGCTGCGCCACCCAGCCACCCGACCAACTCAATTTTTTTATGTTTTGGACGGCCCACGTATTTGCAGTTGTAAAGTCAATACAAATAACTTGGGAGTGTTGATGTGATATATCACAATCAATACTCAACCTTTACTGTCTTTAAACTATGAATGAACAAAATACTCTAACTTACCACCTTTAGATAATACAGTACTGAACCTCTACTATCTGTAACTCTTTGGACGCCAGACCCGATGATAGTCGGGTTATCTCGCTGACCGTTCAGCGCCAGACCCGAGTATAGTCGGGTTTTCATTGTTATTTCTTTTATTCGATATTTCCATTCATTACAGGCACACGGACTCGGGGTTAACATGGGGAATCATCCTGAGAATGCCAAAGTGCAATACCGGCCACATCCACCCAGGTGGCAGTATCGAGCACCCTTTGAAACATTATATCTTGGCCTGTGCGTCGATCAAATGTCTCCGGTCCCACTTTTCATTGTCGGGCGAGGCGGGCTGGTATCCCAATCGCATTGAGAAGCGTCAAATGCCTCCGATGCATCTGTTGTGGTGGATTATGTTGGCGACACGATGGACACCGGTACTTGGACTCGCAATCAGACAATTGGAATATTCTTTTTGGGGTACCTCCTAGGGAAGGTAAAGACCATATGATATCAATCATGCTGTGATCTAACCATGACTTCACCTAGATCGCAACATGTGTGTGTAACGTTACTCCACAACGTATGCCGTTGGTGACGATCAAAGCATCAAACAACTACCCCCCCCCCTTTCATGCATTCATGATGAAACATAATACCTATTTTATATATTTGATTTGGAAATAGTAGTGTGTACAGGCAAGAAACGGCAACGCTTTTTGTAACTGAGGGGTACAATTCCCTGACTGTATTGATAAGTATGGTATCATTAAACCACTACCGCTTGATGTACTTTAACTTCTGGCCATCCAGTACACGATATCTAAGTATGATGAACACTTTCCCACATATGAAACCAGGTCCACACAAATATAACAGTCGAAGGTTTAATATAGCAAAAGGTATATACAACATTCACTTAATTACATTTATGATTTGAATGCACTTGTAAGGCAAATGAGTATTCGTAGGCAAATCAACACTGAATGTCCAATCTCTGGTTACGCAGGAAGCAAGTATACAACCTGGTTCTTTAGGGAAACTATAGCGATGGTACTTAAGGATTATAGCGGGATACTAAAGGGGTCCTGCTGGTTGTAAGTCAGTAAGGGGGGGGGGGGGGGGGGTTTGGAGAGCCGTCAGCTGCATCCCATCTGGCCAACGATTCCTGGGGAGAATTCAGGTACAGAAAACAGTGCCCGCAGGATCTTGATCCACAGATGAATACACTTGGGCCCTCTTGTAGACGGTAGCTGTAGGTCCACAACGAAGGAGAAGCGAGGCGGCCTCGGTCTGGGTTGAGCGCCGTCTCACCTGGGCTCCTCTCGGGGGTAATTCCAACACTCACTGGCGTTGGCTGTTATCCGCTCCACAAATCAAAGCACCCAAAGCAAATAGATATTCCATGGCGTATAGGCTCAGCAGTCGTCCGGGTAGGTAATCCAATGTGCAGGTCCACTCGTCCTCGCCCAGAACTCCTCGGATGAAAGCACCACGCGTGGTCTGCCCAGCCTGGTTAAGACTCTAGATAACGCGAGGAACGATGGGGGTGCTGCTCACTTTAGAACTTTAACCGAACGATGCACCATACATAATAGACTATTATTACTTAATAGAAATACGTCCCACTCGACGGTACAGTGCCAAACTATGACAATTCAGCTATGAATTTACACGAGGTCTCAATGCCTATTCTGGGGCCAAAATAGGCCATACTGCACCACACGTGGGTCGTGGGTGAGGCTTCACGTCTGTTACTAGGTTGGAGGGTAAAGAACTAATGGACTAAAAGAAAGTTCTACTTTACTTGCGCCCTATTTATATGCACGGTGAACAAATAGTACCATTCGTATTTCGGTAGCCGTATTCCTACGCGGAACCGGGGCTAGTTGGGACATGTTCGTCGGCACTATTGAACTTGACTCAAGGGGCCTGTCTGCTGGCGCCAGGTTCTTGTCCAATGAGAGAATGAACTATTATGGGCTGTAGTAGACTAAAGGGATATTCAGTGTATATGTACAAAGAATATACAAGGGATATCAAACGATATACAAATACTATTAAATATATATCCATAAATAAATATATATATTCGGTTTAATCTGATCCTTCACAACACTTTTAGTGAAAATCACATTTGACTGTATATCGTCTTTTTCTGGGATTAGACAGGATTACTCTAAAACTATATTCATATTCACCACGGTATAACATGCAAACGTATTGATGAAAAAAATTATAATTTTTTATATATTGAACAATAGATAGGTGATGTAAAATGGGCCATAGTATTGTATCCATAGCTATAATATAGAATATATATATAGCCCTGCAAACACAGCCACTTATTCCTATCTCTTAGAGCGTTGACCCAGTAGGAACAAAATATGGGCTAGACCGTGGCGTCCATTGAGTTAACTATGAATTAACACAACACTCAAGTTTCAAGTTTGTTTATTAATTGTCACAACAAAATACAGAATACTTTATGATGAAATGCTTGTTTCCGTATGAGCCCCTGAGAGTGTGCTACATACAGTAAAAATAAAGTAAGTTAAAAAAGAAGAAAAAAGTAATTAAGAAGTAAGTAAAAAGTAAGTAAAGTCAATATACATATATACAATATACAATACAGAGTAAAATGAGTAACAGTGAGGTACAATGCAGAGGTACAAAACGTAGGGTAGGGTGCGGTGTGAATGAGGTATGAATGTAGGGTAGGGTGCGGTGTGAATGAGGTATGAATGTAGGGTAGGGTGCGGTGTGAATGAGGTATGAATGTAGGGTAGGGTGCGGTGTGAATGAGGTATGAATGTAGGGTAGGGTGCGGCGTGAATGAGGTATGAATGTAGTGCAAATCTCCTTAACACTTTCAGTGCCGTTCATGGATAAACACATTTCTGACGCCCAACGGTTGAGTGCCAATCACTGATTAACACGTTTCTGGATCATTATTTATTTTATTCGCTATTTCCATTGATAATTCATCGGGGCAGCCTGTGCAGGGATCTGATATCGCAAACGTCCAATACCGGCACCTAACGCCTTGCGGCCGCTATTGCACATACTCGGGCAGTAGCAACGTTTATAACACATGGATTGGGGAGAATCAAGCACCGTGGATTCATGTACTTTCGTGGATTATCTTGGCAACGCGATCGAGATCAATACTTGGAATGGCGATCAGATAATTGGATTATTCTTTTTGCAGTATATCCTAGTCAAGGTAAGTGCTATATGTTATCAATCTTGCGTTGATCCGAGCATGCCTTCATTGTGATCCGTGTGTGTCCTGTAACGTTACTCCCCAATGTATGCCGTTGGTGACGATCGAGGCATAACCCCCCCCCCCTTTCATGCATGCATGATGAAACATAATACCGATAATCTAGCGTTGATTTCAGATTGATTGTTGATCCAAGCGAGGAATGGCACGCTTCCTAGTGAAATGCAATAAAACACTGTTTAGCGGCGTTTCCTGGGATTACACAGATTTACTCTAAAACTATACTCATATTGACCACGGTATAAAACGGGAATGTATTGATGAAGAAATTATCTGTTTTTTGCATCTTGACCAGAAGAAACTCAATGACAATCGACTATATTATTAGATCCATAGCTATAATATTTAATATAGTTTTAGCACTGCAAACACCGACATGTACCCCCGTTCATTACAGCGCTGGCACACACGGCCATATGCCCACGGCGACCTCTGGCGCCTAATGTGTTAATAATAGATACATATAAAGTGTGTTAAAGTGTCTAAAGTGAATAAAGTGAGTGGTAAGGTGAGTGTTTGTTTAAAGCGAGTGCGTACATGTGGATGTGTGTGCAGTGAGTGTAGATGATGGGTTGTTACTAGGGCTGTCAGTTTATCACGTTAATTAGATTAATTAATTACAAAGCAAATGATCGTGTTATGAATATTTTTATTTTTTTTATTTAAATATTTTTTTATCTCATTCATTCCATAAGAACGTAGAATACACATTTACAGACTATTTTTTTATATGGTTCATTTGCATGTTCTTGGTATCTGATTCTAGGGACATCTATGGATCTCAGGGAATGTATTCCCTGTGTCAGAAACACTGTGTCTGTTACTAGGCTTGACAAAATTGTGATGAACCAAATGAGAATATCAATTAAATTTTTTATTTATTTATTTTTATCTTTGACTGTAAATAACACCATGCCAAAATTTACCAGATCTGAAAAATTTAAGCAAATTAATAAATGGAAGATGATTAAACAGATGGTTTTGTAGATACAGTACTGAATTCTGCCATCCGGACACATGTCATTTGAAATATGATTATAGAATATAGAATATCAGGCCTAAAATGGTTATGCGATTAAAATGCGATTAATTAGATTAATTAATTACAAATCCTGTAATTAATTCGATTAATTTGTTTAATCGCCTGACAGCACTAGTTGTTTTACATAGTGTCATTGTCATTGAGCATCCTGATGGTCTGGGGATTGAAGCTCCTGCTGAGTCCCTCTGTACTGGCCATGAGACTCCGGTAGCGCTTGCCTGACCGCAGCAGTTCAAAGAGGCAGTTGTTTATATGGGTGATTAGAGTCTTTGATTATTATCTTAGCCTTGGCCCTGCAACACTTGTTATAAATGTCCTGGAGAGTGGGAAGCCTCTAACTCTAACTTACCTTCTTTAGATACTAAAGTTAGAAAACACTGTTCCTCTGATACCTTAAAACAGTTATATGGTTCTTCATCTGAGGTACTCATTGTTGAGAAACGTTTTGAGCAACAGGAGAGCAGAGAGACGGAAACACATTAAAGTAGCTCCTAGTCACAGCTAGAAGATGAGTTATGAGTGTATCACCACACAGGTCTTTTAAAGCGGCTCCATAATAAGGCCACAGTGCAGCTCCCAGCCACCAGCGTGGTAATTCATTACTCATACCCCCTCCACGCCGCCATCCCATCACTGGTTACATTTTAACAACAACAGCTTAAACTCTTAAACTCAACACCGGCCGTAAAAATCATCTTTCATATCTTAATCCGGCCCTGGATCTATTTACATAGGGCCTAGGAGGGGGCCGGGGTCACATGAGCCGTCAGACGCTGCACTGTGGAGGCAGCCTGGGACACAGGCTGGGAGCCTGCCATGAAATGACAATGGTAGATTACATGAGGGGAGATTTGTGATTGGGGAGCTAAGAGGGGGTTTAGCCGTGGGTGTGTGTGTGTCAGTCAGAGAGAGAGAGAGGGGGGGGGGGGGGGGGGGGGATAATGTGTATGTGAGACAGAGAGATAATGTGTGTAGCATGTGTGCGTATATGTATGTATGTATGTATGTATGTATGTATGTATGTATGTATGTATGTATGTATGTATGTATGTATGTATGTATGTATGTATGTATGTATGTATGTATGTATGTATGTGTTTGTGTGTATTTAATGTTTGTAATGTTTAATTAATATGATCGGATTACAGAACAGTGGCTGCTGTGAGGCTCCAGTCTCCTTCCCAGTAATACTTACAACCTCCTTTCCGACTGATGGACAGTCATTTATATAGTGCTTTTACAACTCATGTCTCACACTCACTCATACATTCACACACCGACAGCGGAGGCAGCCATGCAATGTGCAAAACTGTTCATCTGAGTTTAGTGCACTGTATTGTTAGTGTACTGTATTGTTAGTGTTTTGTAAATGGCAAATGGCTGCTTTTTTATATAGCGCTTTTATCCAAAGCGCTTTACAATTTGTTACTCACATTTTACACATTCACTCACACACCGACGGCATAGGCAACCATGCAATGTGCCAACCTGCTCATCGGGAGCAATTAGGGGTTAAGTGTCTTGCTCAAGGACACATAAGATAAGATAAACCCAATGGAAAAACATGCACAACAACAGATCGCTAACGCTGTGGCGTCCTTGACGAAGACGGACAGGAGCACTTGGATTGGTCCCCTGGCGCGGCTCACGTTGACGCCTGTCTGCTCCCGGCAGCCCTTGGGGGGGAAGGACGACGGGATGGGTTAATCGCAGAGACGAATCGCATCAGCGATCCTACAGACAATGCATGCATGTGTGTTCCGGTGTGTGTGTGTGTGTTGAGGATAATTGCCAATGCCAATTAAAGACCTCTGAGCAGGTCCTGCATTATTATTATTATTATTACATCGACACGCTGCCCGGGAGGAGCGGGAATCGAACCGGGATCCTCCGGATTGCCAGACGACTGCTCTACCTCCCGAGCCACTGTCACCCCTGTATACAACTGTTGTATTGTTAGTGTACTGGATTGTTAGTGTGTTGTATTGTCAATGTACTGTATTTTTCATGTACTGTATTGTTAGTGTACTGTATTGTTAGTGTGTTGTATTGTTAGTGTACTGTATTGTCAATGTGTTGTATTGTTAGTGTACTGTATTGTTAGAGTGTTATTGTTAGTGTACTGTATTGTTAATGTACTGTATTGTGCATACACAGATAACGTCACCATCGTTAAGCACTGTTCTGCTCAGCTTGAGTTTGTCATGATTAAAAATACGCCATTCCATCTGCCCAGAGAAACTACATGCATCATTACAGTCGCAGTATACACACCACCAGATGCTAATGCAAAGCTAGCCATGAAAGAACTGCATGTAGCCATTAGCAAACAACAGACACATCACCCCGGAGGCTGCCTTCATTATTGCAGGATATTTCAACCACTCCAATTTAAAGTCTGTACTACCTACATTTTTTTCCAACATGTTTCTTGTCCAACAAGAGGAGACAACACATATCACGTCTATACTAACACCAAAGGCGCTTACAAGGCCCTGCCTCTCGCCCACCTCGGCCAGTGCCACGCTTCTTGGCCTCTTTTCTTTTGGAAAGAATGATAAAAGAAATAAAAAAAAAATTATAATAAAATAAAAAAATTATAATAATATTTATTTTTTTGCATTCGACTAAGGTTGGCAGTCGACTATGGCTCCTTTCGATCGATTAGTCGACTATTCGACTAATAGGGGTCAACACTTTCAGAGCCCAAGCTTAATCTTGATTTACCGCTTGAATGCCCACCATCCACTTCAATGTTAGCGTTAATAACGCCTAATCTATGTTTTAAATTATGGCTATGTGTCTAATCTGCCCGTCACTTATCAATGACTCGTTTTCCAGTCAACATTGTCGAAGCGGATTGTTTTTTTATCGGTTCATTTTCGTTTTATAGCATTTTGAAAAGCCCTCGTTTTCAAGGAAAATCGAAATATTCCATGATAATAATCGCCCTTTACCGGAATATTCTAGAATACACAAAAACGTTGTCATTTTTCGGCGTATTTTTTATGAATCATTTTCAAATAAACGCTAGATTATCGATAGTATATGTGTACTTCCTCAAAGCGATCGCCCACACACACACACGCGCGCATAGGGCGAACGCTGAGATCTCAGCGAATACAACTCTGATTATCCCAAGACTTGTAAAATAGATTCCTTACCTCAGATCAGATGTTCTCCAAAAAGATCATTCCAATTCCTGATCGCCATTCCAAAAATCGATCGATTTTATTGATCCAACGCTACATACTGTACATATGTATTCCACGCTGTTCTGAGGCTCCACAATGAATCCGATCGGCTCAGGTTACATGCCTGAGAAGTAAAATGTGGATTCCGGATTTTTCTTTTCTCATCCATTTTCATTGAGTCCAGTCCAAAAGGGTGCATTACCATCTGGGAGACGATAGGGGGCGGTTTTTTCACATCTGAGCTCCTACAGGGGCTGCATACCAACGGGAGACTCTGTTGATGAAATATGAATTCAGATCGCTAATAAAAAAATAAAACGCTAATTGTCGTCGTGGGCATTCAGGCATTGGGCTGATAAAACGTCTTATCACGTTTTGGGCATTGAAAGTGTTAACTGGATCTGCGCCAAAAACAAGTATACTCGTTATTGCCCGCCAATCTAATTCCACCAACAACGAGTTAACTCGTTTTTATGATCGTTATTTCCTTTATTCGCTATTGGCATTCATAATTCATCCAGCAAGGCTGTGGGAGCCTCTGGACTCTGTCTGATATTGCAACGCCTCAATACCGCCACCGGGTAGATTACGGGCGAGTTGCACTCTACTCTAAACCGGATGGGGCACTCTGTGCATCGGGGAAAATGTTCCGGGCAGAGCTATCTTGTTATGTGGATCCAGACAAACACTTGAGTGCATTGGATCGCTTTCGAGACGCAATAATCAATATGCTTTCGGCGTTTATTGCGTCGTACAAACGGAAAATGGATCTAGCAGATTGAAATCAAATAATTGGAATATTTTTTCTCCAAACTCATTGACCACAGGTAAGAGGAATCTAACGTTAATTCCAGCTCGATTGCCGATTTATTTCATTGCAATCCATCTGATCAACGTATGATGTCGTACTAAAGAAAGCCGTTACTGACAATCAAGGAATCATAAACGACCCCCCCCCCCCTTTCCTTCACGCATGATGGAGCATAATGTATACCGATCATACGCATTTGAATTTTTTAATATAGCGTGTATAGGGAAGAAACACCAATCGATTATGTATAATATGCGTCTGGGCCTATAACTCGCATTCTAGGAATGACTGCTCTACACTCTAAAAACACTTATATTAACGACGGTATTAACACGACAATGTATGAATGGAAAAATGTAACGTTCCCACATCCGGAACGATAGATACCCGATGTTGAATGAGCCATAGTAATGTCGATATAGCTATAATATATAAAAAGTTATAGTCCTGCAAAGAAGGTGAGCGACTCCATAGGCTTACAGCACTGGCAGAGAGTGGTATAAGATTGGCAAACTGCGTGGCAGACAATGTGTTAACAATTGTGTGTATTGAGCTGTACTGTATTGTACCCATTCTGCAATCTGGTAATAAAGTTTTCAATCAATCAATCAAATAACAACCAGTAACTTCACTGTGCTTTTTAAACAAGATGTAGCAGTACTGTCTATCTGTATGTCATGTATGTCATATATGTTATGATGAATTGAAAATGGGGGACCCTGATATAAACAAGGCTAAAGTCTTTCTCTGGTCTGCATCCTTAACAATTGTGTGTATTGAGCCGTACTGTATTGTACCCATTCTGCAATCTGGTAATACAATTTTCAATCAATCTATCAATCAAATCTGAAAAAAGAAAAAAAACGTCTGCCATTGTTTCACAATGAGTCATGACAAATTAATTACATAATCCATGTGTATGTAACAAACTAACATATTCCAGTTGAGTGTATCTTTTTTGGAGGATTCGTTCAAAAGCTATTCATATTTCCATTTTTCTATCTATGGCGGATTGATTCAGACAGAAACAATTAAGTAATTCGGTTGTGGGAGGGATCTGGGGTCACGTGGAGTGTGTTATACTAAATAACAACCAGCAACTTCACTGTTTCAGCCAATCAGAATCAAGACATTTGCATGCCATTGTATAAGTAAGGGATAATGTATAGCTTACGAGGTCATTGTCGCAAAATAATTGACCGACATGGAGTTTAGAACACAGAGGCGCGTCGCCGAGGTGTTTTAAACGTCAGTGAAGGTCAATTATTTTGCGACAATGACCGAGTATAGCTATACATTATCCCGCTTATTACATGGCTAACTTACTAACAATATACCTAATTCATTTTACACCATCGACAAGATGAGATCAAATGCAGACGCAGTTGTTCTGTGGCTCTGTCAGCCCAAATAAAGTGATTATTATTATCGCCAGCAGCCGGCAGGTGTGTCTGTATAATGGTGTTTATTACATGGCGTTTTAACATTCGCCGAAATGCTTGATTGTGATTGGTCAATAGCCCCTGACAGCGGTGAATTATTTTTCGATAACCACCGGTGATTATTGTTTTTCGCAGCTGGAGCAATCAAGCCCACTGACACACACTGTTTCAGTGCAATCAGACACACCTGCCGGCTGCCGGCGATAATAATAATCACTTTATTTGGGCTGACAGAGCCACAGAACAACTGCGTCTGCATTTGATCTCATCTTGTCGATGGTGTAAAATGAATTAGGTATATTGTTAGTAAGTTAGCCATGTAATAAGCGGGATAATGTATAGCTATACTCGGTCATTGTCGCAAAATAATTGACCTTCACTGACGTTTAAAACACCTCGGCGACGCGCCTCTGTGTTCTAAACTCCATGTCGGTCAATTATTTTGCGACAATGACCTCGTAAGCTATACATTATCCCTTACTTATACTAGTGTACTGGTTAAACTGGGTATTGTACTGGTGATTATACTAGTATCCTGGTTAGACTGGGGGAAATCTGGTAGAGCTCTAGTATTACAAAACATAAATGTGAGGTCTGTTCATGTTTTGTAATTTCAGGTATCCTCCATCGCCAATGGCTGACAGATGATTTAAAAGCTGCAACGCTGCATGCTAGATGCCAAATTTTTTTGGGTTCGCTAGCTCGTAGCTTTTCTACGAGCTGCCGGGTGTAATCCTACCTCTTTCAGAAGCTCTGTAATCCAGCATGGAAAAGCAGTGTCCTCTTGGAGACTTTATAAAACTAATTAATATAAGATATAATATGAGCATATTTTGTGATTATTTATCCATATGTCCATGTTGAAAGCAGCTGCTGTTGTTAGTAGCATTATCTGAAGCCTAATGAGGGCAATGGCTCATCCAAAAGGGCTCAACCAAAAGGGTTCATCCAAAAGGGCTCATGCGATTGTCATGAGACTCAAGCTCACCTCATTTGTTGTAGACATTTGGGCAACAAACTAAATAATCAGTAGAATGATGAAGCATCAAATGTGCAGAAAATAAATTAAAGCAATATCATGGTCCATCGCAATGTTTCACTGTGGACATGGTCATATTATGCCAATTCGGTAGACCTCACCTGACCCTGCTCTGAGGACACGTTTGGAAAAACTCACATGCCATGGAGAAGTTCAGTCAACTTTTCTCAGCTTCAGAGACAAAAGTTTCCATCTGACATCAAGGACATTTTGTATGATGCTGATGATACTATAATTATGATAATGGAGCCGTTTTCCACCAACAGAAAACCACTCATCTATTAGTTCCACCAAAAGAAATGCATCTATAAAATCTGCAAAATAAACAGGACAACACTGCAGGATGAAGACATGAGTTACTGTAGCAGAAAACATGTTTTAGCCTTTCAAATCTCAGTGTTTTGGAAAATGAAATAACCAACCTGTGGTGATGTTAGGTAAAAACAAAAACACATTGAAATACATTATTTGACCTGGAGCCACAGAAGAGCTACTAATCAATACAATAGCTATACTAACCTGATCAATACAAGATATTCCTACCTGATCGAATATAATAGCTTTACTGCCGTTCAAGTTTGTTATTTGTCATAGTAAAATACAGAATAATTTATAATGCAATGCTTTTTTCTGTGATTCTAGACATTATATACCAGTCTAAATGGGTTATAACTTGTTCGATAACTTTGCACCCCCCCCCCCCCCCATGTTGGTTTTGATATAGGAACACTAGGTATGTAGAAACAAACCGTTTTTTACATGTTGTACAGCAAATAGTTTCTGTCAAATGAGCCAGACCATTTCCCCATAGCTATAATATAGAAATAGCTCCGCAAAGATCATGAAATATCGCAAAATCAGTCCCGAAACGCCGGCCTATTAACAACACATCCGCCATATGCCTGTGGCGCTGAAATAGTTAATAGTATAATTAACTGATATTAAAAGGGCAAAATATTGAGAATCTGGTTAAAATCTTTGGTAGCCAGGTTCACCTCTTCAGAGGTAGACGTGTACAGTATGTGATGCTTTGGTAAATGTTTTGATTTTGGGGTTTTCCAAATTCTTGTTTCAATTTCAATATAGGGATCCTGCCCATCCTATCCCTCCATCCCTTCATCATCCCGATATCCCTCCCATCATCTCTCCATCGCTATATTCCTCCATCATCTCTACATCACTCTATTCATTCATCATATCTCCATATTGCTATTCCTCCATCATCTCACCATCTCTATATTCCTCCATCATCTCTACATCACTCTATTCATTCATCATCTCTCCATATTGCTATTCTTCCATCATCTCACCATCTCTATATTCCTCCATCATCTCTACATCACTCTATTCATTCATCATCTCTCCATCTTGCTATTCCTCCATCATATCTCCATCATCTCACCACCCCTCTATTCCTCCATCATCTCACCATCTATCTATTCCTCCATCATCTGTCCATCTTTATATTCCTCCATCATCTCTCTATTCCTACATCATCTGTCCATCTTTATATTCCTCCATCATCTCTCTATTCCTACATCATCTCTTTATCTCTATATTGCTCCATCATCTCTCCACATTTTTATTCCACCACCATCTCTCCATATTTGTATTCCCCGATCATATCTCCATATTTATATTCCCCCATCATCTATCCATCATCCCTCTATTCCTCCATCCCCAGGTTAAACAGTAAATTAGCCAGGCTCCAGCAGTATTCAGTATGAATCATCTGTGTAGATCAGGGGTCTCAAACTCAATTTACCTGGGGTAGAGTCTGGGTGAGGCTGGGCCGCATCAAATATAAAAAAAAAAAAAAAAAAAAAAATGCAAAATCAACTCTGCCTCTCTTTGTTAATTACAACAAGCAATGCTGTTTGTTATTTAAGATGAGGTCGGACTCTGCACTGACAGATTTGTGTTCACTGTGCTGCTTTTATAAAGCCTCAAATGACTGCTTAGAATATTTCATGAAAGCAAAGTGTTTTCTTTGTCTAGGATTTAAAAAGGTTTAAACTTTACAGCACTGACAAAGTTGAACAAAGTGCTGTACAAGTCCCACAACAAAAAAAATAATAATAATTTTTTTTTTTTTTTACTTTGATGTCAAGTAGGGGGCCGCAAAATATCATCCAGCGGGCCGCAATTGGCCCGCGGGCCGCGAGTTTGAGACCCCTGGTGTAGATAATGTATTAGGTGAAGACGCACGCACGCACGCGCACACACACACACACACACACACACACACACACACACACACACACACACACACACACACACACACACACACACACACACACACACACACACACACACACACACACACACACACACACACACACACACACACACACACACACACACACACACACTTCAAATATTAGTTATAGTGTACCTCCTCTGTTTGGAGTCAGTTGTGTTGTGTCATGTCTGTATGTATGTGTCTGTGGCTGTAGTGTGGGTGTAAGCCCAAGACAAATTTCCCAGCTGATGGGACAATAAAGTGACTCTTGACTCTTATGGGGATAATCTGGATTATAACAATAATTTATGTCTAATGACCCCGAATAACTCAATTTGAACTTTAACTTGAGGACTGCATACTTATTTTGCAAACCAAAACAACATCCTTTATACTTATAGCACATGCATGCGCCTGGTCTCTTTTGAAAGATGACATTTTGAAGTTTCTGATTTCAATTCACTTTTAGTGCTAACGTAATAGAGTTGTAGAAAAACGTGTTACTCAAGTTTTTCTGTAGTAGTTAGTAGTCCAGCGGTAGTATTTCCCCAGAAGGTGGAATGGCTTACAAATCCAGACAGAGCCATAGCCTGAAGCCTTATGTAGTACATATCCAAATGTCATAAAGATCCATTCAGAAATGAGTGATTAGGAGTGATTTTGGTAAACTGTGTACAAAGAAAAACTGAGTTTTCTCATAGACTTCAATTCATTCGGCTGTTTTTCTCTTCCTGTTTTCGTGTTTTAGTATTTTTTTTAGGAACTACTGCAGCCTGAGTCGGGAGTGGTATTTTGCACAACACCGTGTACTTTGCACAAGCCTCAAATACCGGCATGTAACTCGAGAACCGCTCAATGGATTTTGTCACCTGAAAGGGCTAGCCACAGGCAACAATTCGATATATATATAAATTCGATATATATATTGTATTACAAAATATGCACACCCGAGCCACTAGGGGTCGCCAAGTGCCGGTTGCAAAAAGTCCGAAAAACGTCCCATATGTGGGACATGGCATGCTAAGAGGATAACAATAATTTATGTCTAATGACCCCAAATAACTCAATAGATACTGTAAATAACTCAGAAACACATAACAGATGATATTGGCGCTCCATGTTAGCTGTCAAACAAACAGTGCCGCTGGAGCTTTCCTAAAGACATCAACAAGTGAACAACTTGAACTACTGTATGGAAAGCAGCCACACGTCCAGCTTAACAGGGCTATCTAGCCAGCAAGCGTCAACCGCCAACACCAGCTATCTTTCAGAGCCCAGACACTGGAGGAAAACAAATACTGACACTAGTTTCTGCTCCATTAGCAGCAGACTAAAATAGAAACACTTTGGTGACCTAAGAACTCATACATGACTAGAAACAGATGCCTGTCTAAATGCATTCTTGGTCCCCAAAAACATATGTGGGTCCATGCAATGGGGGGGGGGGGGGGGTAGGAGGGGAGGGGAGATGAGAGGAGGGGAGAAGAGTGGAGAGGAGAGGAGGGGAGGGGAGATGAGAGCAGGGGAGAGGAGTAAAGGAGAGTAAAAGAGTAGAGGAGAAGAGAGGAACGGATAGGAGGGGGGAGATGAGAGGTAGGGAGGGGAGAGCAGTAGAGGAGAGGAGGGGATATGGGGTGGGGAGAGGAGGGGAAAAGAGAGGATAAAAGAGGAGAGGATAAATAGAATACAAAAGGAGAGGGGACAATAGGGGTAGAGAAGCTAGAGAAGGAGTAGGGAAGGAGTAGGGAAGAGGAGCAGAGCTGAGGGGAAGAGAGGAGAGGAGATGAGAAGGGGAGGGGGGAGGAGAGTGTGTGTGTGTGTGTGTGTGTGGGGGGGGGGGGGGGGGTGGGTTGTACAGTCCAGTGGAGTAGTCCAGTCCAGTTCAGTCCAGCTCGATGTGGTCCAGTAGAATGGAGTCGGAGAGAAGTGAATGTCTGGAGTGACTTCCTGTTTGTCTAAGAGAGTGATATGTTACATTAGGACTCAGTATTTTCCACCCAGAGCCTTGTTGCTTTCTTAGCAGGCTCCGGTTATTATTCTACTTTTAAAAACAGCCATCACACATACCTATGAAATTCGTTTTTCTAACTCCTTTGTGCTTTTCTTCATCAGTGTGTGTGTGTGTGTGTGTGTGTGTGTGTGTGTGTGTGTGTGTGTGCGCGTTAGGGATGTGTACCGAATTCGGTACTTTTGAGGTACCGAACCGAAACACGTCGGTACTACCGAGTATCGAATCAAGTGAGAAACCGATTATTTTTTTTTTTTTTACATTTTTTTTTTTTTTTTTACTTTTTTCTTTTCATGTCAACGTTCACACGCACAATATATGCTTACCTAGGATTTGACTTGATTCAACAACAAAGCAGTCGGAGCAATGACAAGCCGAAAACTGTCGAAATTGTAGTTATTTAAAGTTTGGATTTTTTTTTTTACGACTGAGAATTTTATTTCTTGAGACTAAAGTACCGAAAAAAGGTACCGTTGGGTACCGGTATCGATTCACAGGTACCGGTACCGGTATCGGTTCAAATGTGAAAGGTACCCATCCCTAGCGTGCGTGCGTGCGTGCGTGTGTGTGTGTGTGTGAGCAAGCGAGTGAATGAGTGAGTGAATGAGTGAGTGAGTGAGTGTGCGTATGTGCGAACGAGCAAGTGAGTGTGTGTGTGTACGTGCAAGTGAGTGTGTGTGTGTGTGTGTGTGTGTGTGTGTGTGTGTGTGTGTGTGTGTGTGAATGTGCAAATGAGCAAATGAGTGTCTATGTGTGAGCGCACATGTGTGTCTGTGTGTGTGTGTGTGCGTACAATACGTGCAAGCGAGCACGTGAGTGTGTGTGTGTGTGTGTGACTGTGTGTGTACATGCCCAGGGCTGAGCAGGGAGCAGTGTAGTTGTCATGTGGAGTCAGAGAGAGGAGTAGCTGCTCTCAGCGATACGGCCTGATAATGATATTAACATCTGGACTGTATGTCATTCCATAACCAGACATACACTCTCTATTTATATTTCTATGTCTTTCTCTCTCTCTCTCCGAGACCGGAGTTAGTGTTGGCAGTGCATTCGTTACCGTGACTCCTCTCTCCACACCGGGTAGAAGGATCACCATATCCAACATTCCACCATTCATCAGTGACAAAATGTTGATAAGTCAACTATCCCGACATGGGAGAATAATTGCCCCAATAAGAAAACTGTCATCGGGATGTAAATCTCCGCTATTGAAACACGTCGTTTCACATAGACGTCAGGTGTTGATGATTCTTAATAATAGCGAAGAGCTCAATTTCGTATTTCAAATTAAGAGGTGATGAGTTTGAATATGTGATATGTGGTCAAAGAGAGTCAGCAGGTAGAGCAGGATGTGGAAGGAGCTTGTTGGTCTAGCATGGACGAGTGATGAATAAAGTGAGATTGTCACTGATTCACAAGTATCTGAATCACAGCAGAGGAAAAGCTATGCAGATCCAGAAGTTCCTGCAAACAACGAAAAATATGAAAAAAGTTAAACTTGGGGATTATTTTGCAGATGAGATGTTTAAAAAGTCTGTAATACCGTAATTCCTCTAATAGTAACCGGGTCTCAAATACAAGCCGGGTCTCTATTAATGGCCGGGTGCGCTCTTGAGCTAAGCAATTATAAGCCGGCCTCCTAATACAAGCCGGGTTACTAATATACTGAGCTGCATACTGAGCTAGTTACTTGATTTCACTTTGAAAACGTTGAAATGACCAGTGACCACCTGTAATTGCACTGTTTACTATTTCATACAGTACTTGGTTTCAATAAATGAACCCAGTACATTTTACTGGGTTCAAACTGACACAAAATGTTGATTTATTCATTATGATCCGTTTGAACATTTTAAATATAGGCCTCCCTCTTATACAGGCCTCCTCCTAATACAAGCCTGGTACCCGCTACAGTTGAAACAAATACAAGCCGGGGTTACTATTAGAGGAATTACGGTAATTCAAATGAGAACGAGGAACAATGGGGCATATACTTCCCAATACGTTGTTAGACTGATTTTTTTTTTAAACAAAAACTAAAAGAAAAATACAATGAAGGGAAACCGGAACCAGAGTAGGATTGGATGGTTTATGTGTGTTTTCTTGTGTACGACTCCTTCCTTTAGAGATCATGAGCGATTTCAAGGTTTTCTGCACTGAATATAAATGGAGACAGATATGCGAGGAAAAGAGCAAGCCTGTTTGAACTCTTTAAATTGAAGAGTTTTAATGATTCAGGAAACACACAGTGACACTTTAAATGAGACTGACTGGAGGAGAGAATGGGATGGGGAGGTTGTTTTGAGTCACTTGAGTAACAGCAGTGGTTGTGTGGCACTCCTTTTCTCCAGAAACGTCCGTGGTAGAAGACAAATATTAAGGGTAGGTTGTCGGTAGTTGAGTATGATGAGGAGGACACATGTATGATGTCCGATAGTAGTTATTTAATTGTATGTGGTATGTATTGACACACACCTTACAAGGTGAGATTCGAAGTTTTTTCTAAAATCTAAATCTTTCTCTCTATTTTTCTACCAGTAGTCCTTTACCTCTCTCTCTGTATCTCTTTCTGTACCAGTACCTTTACCTCTATCTGTGCCAGTACATTCACCTCTCTCTGTACCAGTAACGTTACCTCTATCTATCTCTCTTTATATCTGTACCAGTAACTTTACCTCTCTTTTTGTACCAGTAACTTTACCTCTCTCTTTTTGTACCAGTACATTTACCTATCTCTCTCTCTCTCTCTCTCTCTCTCTCTCTCTCTCTCTCTCTCTCTCTCTCTAGAGAGAGATAGAAGATAGAGAGATGAGGAAGGGTTCCAGACACGTGGCCCAGTGCCCACTTACACTTCATTATATCGCCACCTACTGATGGTAGAAAGCTACTGACAGGACACACTCTGCAAGACATGTCTGAATGATTTAATCTTGGATCTGTCAAAGACAGATATTTATATATTGGATTTTCTTTTATTATAATTTTCTTTCTTTGTGTAAACAAGTCAAAAATAGCTAATTTTATCATTTGTTTGTATTAATGACATTGTATGAACATCTAAATGCTTTTTTTTGTGTTTTGAAAGTACTTTTGTTTATTAATTAAAGCACATTTGACACGGTACCCGCCTGGGCTTGTCTGCTCCTGGGTCCTATCACCACCACCACATGCAAACCGTGACATATCTGTATGTATATTCATGCTGATGTTCCTTTAATATTGTATATTCGGTGAGCTGGTTACAAACTGTTTTAGAACATGCAGTTCCAGAGTTCCAGTATGTGGCTGTAAATCGTGATCGCCCCAAAAATCCTGATCAGAGCATTCCTATCTCTCACACACACACACGCGCACACACACACACACGCGCGCGCGCGCACGCACACACACACACACACACACACACACACACACACACACACACACACACACACACACACACACACACACACACACACACACACACACACACACACACACACACACACACACACACACACACACACACACACACACACACACACACACACACACACACACACACACACACACACACACACACAGCTCTCTGCTGAATGTGTATCTAGGCCAGTTTACTCTAAGTTTACACTGGTCTGACCCACCTACAGCTGCAGGAGTTTTCTCTCCCTCCCAACTCAAGCTCAACAAAACAACATAGATGAAAATAAATCAATAAATAAAATAACATGCAGGCATACATACTGGTTCAACTATGTATGAAATTCAACTGTGTATTGCATCATATTGATATTGCATCATATAAAATATTCATATAATGGACCTAACCTAACCCTAACCACAGTTTGTGGTACAGAGGTCGAGCGTGTCTCCACCTTCACGTTCCTGGGTGTCCACATCTCAGAGGACCTCTCTTGGGCCCTCGACAAGAAAGCTCACCAGCTTCTCTTCTTCCTGAGGAGACTGAGGAAGGCCCGTCTGGTGAACCTATTCCCATGTGCCATAAAAAACATCCTGACCAACTGCATCACAGTTTGGTACGGTGACGGCTCTGCCTCGGACCGGAAAGCGCTGCAGAGGGTGGTGAAAACCAACTCCCTGTAATTGAGGCTGTCAGACACAAACAATGTCAGAGAAAGGCACGTCAAGGACACCTCTCACCCAAACCACAGACTTGTTTTCCCTCCTCCCCTCTGAATTTCTTCCAGGTCCAGCAGGGTCAGGAACAGCTTCTCCTCTGCCGTCACCTTGCTGAACTCTAAACCACAATGACAGCCCCCACGCCCCAGATATTCCCATCCTCCTAGTCATCTATTTATTTGTGCAATGATCACTTTGAATTTTACAATGTCTTCCTGTTTGCCAATGTCTTGTTTGAGTTCTAGTAACACTAACTAGTAACTGCACATGGCGACACGCATGACTGATAGTGGTTGTATTGTGTAGTTCCAGGGTTCCTGCTGGTTTCAACAAGTCACATTTAAGACCTATACCAATTTCATGACCATACTAGCAAAAAATAAACGGATAGTCACACTGAACTGGTGGCTGCACTTGTGCACCAATTTAAATTCTCACACGTTCCGTGCAAGCTCTCACCAAGCTCCCGGTAGCCCTGAAAAAACCAACGACTTGAATACAAAAACATTTAATATATTTCATATTATTTAATCTCCGGACAGCCGAGCTGCCGCCCCCAAAAATGTAACACCTGTGCAAATTAAATTTAAGACTTTTTAAGGCTTTAAATTGAGAATTATGAATTTAATACTATTTAAGACCCCGCAGATGTGTGTGTGTGCAACTCTCTTTCATCCTACAATCGTTCCCTCAGGTCACTGGTGTGAATAATAATGTGTGGTTATTGTGTTGTTAACTGGTCTGGTTTAAATAAGGGTTGACTTGGAGATCCCCACCCTACACTAAGCAGACAAGTTCGAAGCAACAATAAGGAAACACTAATCTCTCTCTCTCTCTCTCTCTCTCTCTCTCTCTCTCTCTCTCTCTCTCTCTCTCTCTCTCTCTCTCTCTCTCTCTCTCTCTCTCTCTCTCTCTCTCTCTCTCTCTCTCTCTCTCTCTCTCTCTCTCTCTCTCTCTCTCTCTCTCTCTCTCTCTCTCTCTCTCTCTCTCTCTCTCTCTCTCTCTCTCTCTCTCTCTCTCTCCTCTCTCTCTCTCTCTCTCTCTCTCTCTCTCTCTCTCTCTCTCTCTCTCTCTCTCTCTCTCTCTCTCTCTGGGGTTGCCATGTGTTGAACGCCAAAACCCAAGATTTCTTGGTCCTTTGGTATTTTCCCTTGATCCCTGTTCTATACTGTCAGCCGGAGCCATCTAGGTGTCTCTGATTCATATGCCTACGTTGGAATTGCAATGCCAATCAAATCTCACCATGTGGCAGTATCGCCTACCTTTTGAACTGGGAACTGAGGATATAACTTGTCTTGTGATCCACTCCGGCTGTTTCCGCCTAGGAGTGGTTCACAACATAGCAATCGGTGGAAGATCTGGTGCCTCAGAGCTATTGTTTCCTGTATGGTAAGCCATGCCCAATATGATTTTGATTTGATTTTGATTTTATTACAGATCCCCATTAGCTGGTGCCATAGCAACCAGCTAGTCCTCCTGGGGTCCACACAAAAAAAACAATTATTATTGCAAAACAAAATTATTAAAAGTCAGTACTCAACACACACTGTCTTGCATTGCTGGTAGGGTTAGCTCGCCTAGTGCAGCTTTCAATACACATAGTAGCAGGAGTTGGTTGGGCTTGACGTGCCGAGACAGCTTGTACACAACCCTCAGCCTGTCTGGCCTCACGTGGTATGAGGCTGCAATACATCACCTGGAAGACAATAGGCGTGGGAAGAGGACTAACAAGCCAACTCCAAAACCCTCCCCCAGAGATGGGGGTTGGGCGTGGGGCCAACAACCCCATCCCTAGAAAAACAAACTGTTACAAAAACGCAGACAACAGAACAGATCTCAGCCCTGGAAGAAGAAGGATCCTCAATGAGAGGAAATAATATCGCTGTGTGATGAAAGCTGTCAAGTCACAGAAGTCACAGAGTCGAAACCCCTTCTGTCAACCAGCAACATACGAATTGGAACATGGAACGTCAGGACCTTGTGTGAGACCGGAAAAACCATACAAGTAGCAGCAGAAATGAAGAGATACAAACTAGACCTTTTAGGAATTAGTGAGTCATGATGGACGCAATCTGGACAACAAAGACTGCAGACAGGAGAGCTGCTACTCTACTCTGGGCACGAAGAAGACAAAACCCCTCACACAGAGGGGGTTGGCCTTTTGCTATCAACAACAGAAAAGAAAGCACTGATTGGATGGGAGGCACATGGATCAATAATTATAACAGCCACCTTCAGAACCAAGAAGAGGGAAATCAAGTTGAACGTGATACAATGCTATGCACCAACCAATGATAGCGACGATGGAAAAAAAGGATGATTTCTACAACAGACTACAGAGCATCCTGGAACAACAAAAAGGAAAAGACATCAGCATTCTCATGGGAGACTTCAATGCAAAGATTGGCGGAGACAACACAGGCTTCGAAAAAGTGATGGGAAAGAATGGCCTAGGAGAAATGAATAATAATGGAGAGAGATTCATGGACACCTGAACAACCTGGTTGTCGGAGGAAGCGTTTTCCCACATAAGAGGATCCACAAGGCAACCTGGGTATCACCGGATGGAGTGACCGAGAACCAGATAGACCACTTCTGCATAACCAGCAAGTTCAGGAGATCACTACAGGACCTACGAGTAAGGCGAGGAGCAGACATAGCATCAGACCACCACCTACTAAGCGCTACGCTCAAGTTGAAACTGAAGAAACACTGGATGGAAACAACATCAAATAAACAGCTATTCAATGTCCAACTCTTAAAAGAGGTAGAAAAAGGGGGTAACCACTGCGCTCAGACAGGTGCGTAGTCCAACATTAATTATGCAAAAAAAGGGAGGTAGGGACCGCACTCGGAATATCGTTGTTTTTTATTCTACAAGTTGTTTAAAGGACACACAGATAAGAGAAGTGTTCACACTGAAGCTGAAGAATAGATATCAAGCCTTGCAATATCTAAGCAGTGACGAAGGAGACCAGCAAGACCAATGGGAAAGGATAAGGGAAACGCTCACAACAATGTAAGGAAGTGATAGAAATAAAGAAGAGACACCATAAAGAGTGGATATCAACAGAAACACTACGCAACATAGAAGAAAGGAGACAGAAAAAGGCAGAAGTTAAAAACAGCAGAACAAGGGCAACCAAGGCAAAAGCCCAAAGAGAGTACACTCAGGCAAACAGAAAGGTCAAAAGAAATGCCAAGAAGGACAAGCTAAACTACATCGACAACCTGGCTAAAGAAGCAGAAGAGGCAGCAGCAAAAGGAAACATGAAGGAACTGTATGACACCACCAATAAACTGTCCGGAAAGTTCAGCAGACCAGAACGACCAATCAAAAACAAGGAAGGAAAGACCATCACAAGACTGGACCAACAGCAAGAGGGATGGGCAGAGTATTGTGAAGAACTCCTGAATAGACCGACACCACCTAACCCCCCGGACATTCAACCTGCAGATACTGACATAGTCATCAACTGTGGAAAGCCCAGCAAGCAGGAATTCCAACAGGCCATTGCACATCTAAAGAATAGTAAGTCAGCAGGACCAGACAACATCCATACGGAGGCACTGAATGCAGACATAGACACCTCGGTAGAGATGCTACACCCTCTGTTTGAGAAGATCTGGGAGATCTTCTGGGAGGCTGCTAAACGAACAATAATCGCTAAACGAACAATAATCACTATGCAACAACCATCAAATGCACACAGCACACACACCCACACGCACACACTTACACTTTATATTTATTGATAAAGGATTTGCACTACAACTCGTACACCTACTGTGAATTGTACCTAAACTGCACCTCGTCCATTTATGCCTTGCACTATATAGCATTGTATATTAGTACACTGCACAGTATTGTATATTGTATGGTAACTACGTCTACGAACATTGTACATATGTCTAAACTGAACACTGTGACCTCTTTTTTTACTTCTAATTTTTACTATGTTTTTATTTCATACTTATCTTGTCATGCACAGTCTCTGGAGCGCAACAGTAAGAAGCATTTTGTACAAAAGTATTCTGTACTTCTGTATGACAACTATTAAAGAAACTTGAAACTTGAAACTTGAGAAAGAGGAATGGCCAACAGATTGGAAAGAAGGCTACTTGGTCAAAATACCTAAGAACGGAGACCTCAGCCAATGCCACAACTACAGAGGAATCATGCTTTTATCAGTGCCAGGAAAAACCTTCAACAGAATCCTCCTCGAACGAATAAAGAAAGCGGTGGATCCGCAGCTAAGAGACCAGCAGGCAGGCTTCCGGCCCAATAGATCATGTGTGGACCAGATTGCAACCCTCCGAATCATAGTCGAGCAATCATTGGAATGGAACTCTGCACTATACATCAACTTCGTAGACTATGAGAAGGCATTTGACAGCCTCCACAGAAACACCCTCTGGAAACTGCTTTGACACTACGGCATACCAGAAAAGCTTGTCAACATCATGAGGAACCTCCTATGAATGAATGACCTGCAGATTCATACACAGCGGACAGCTCACACGAAGCTTCCAAGTGAAGACCGGAGTAAGGCAAGGTGGTATACTGTCCTCTTTCCTCTTCCTCCTGGCCATCGACTGGATATTGAAGACCACAACAGCACAGAGGAGAAACGGGATCCAGTGGACACTCACAACACAACTGGATGACCTAGACTTCGCAGACGACCTTGCCCTACTATCCCACAGTCGACAACAGATGCATGATAAGACTAACATACTGGCAGACACCTGAACACAACTAGGCCTCAACATCCACCAAGGAAAGACCAAAATACTCAAGATCAACGCAAACAACAAAGACCCAGTAAACCTGGAGGGAACAGCACTTGAGGAATTAGAATCCGTCACCTACCTAGGTAGCATCATAGATAAGAAGGGTGGCACAGAGGCAGATGTCAGAGCAATAATCAGCAAGGCAAGGGCCTCATACATCCAACTAAAGAACATCTGGAGCTCCAAGGTAATCAGTCAGCAGACAAAGATCAGACTATTCAAATCCAATCAAGCCAGTACTCTTATACGGATCAGAGACGTGAAGGACAACTAAGATCACAATGACTAGAGTGCAGTCATTCATCAACAGATACCTGAGGCGGATCCTGAACACCCACTGGCCAGATACCATCAGTAACAATGATCTCTGGCAGAGAACGGGCGAACAACCAGTGGAAGAACAAATCAAGAGAAGAAAGTGGGGATGGATCGGCCACACACTACGCAAACCAAACACCAGCACCACCAGACAGGCCCTTAGAGGGAACCCCCAAGGCAAAAGGAAGAGATGCCGGCCCATGAACACCTGGCGCAGGGACTTGGAGACAGACATCACACAGAGCGGACTGACATGGAAACAGCTGGAAAGCAAAGCACATGACATAGAACCCTGGTGAACTGTTGTCAACGGCCTATGTACGCCCAAAAGGAATGATAGGCGTAAGTAAGTAAGTAAGTAACTCAACACACAATGTATAATGAAACTAACAATTAAGATGGCAAAAATTACATGCAAGCAAAAAATACAAAAAAATACAAAAAAAATATTTTACAGCGTTAAATACAATTTAAGATTAGTTTTAAAAGTGAATCTACTGTAAATGCAGCAGAGGTTTTGAGGCAGGTTATTCCAAAGAGTTAATGCTCTAAAAATAAAATATCTCCTTAAAGCGTTGGTTTTTGGACCTGGCAAATCAAGCTGCCCACTACTGGAACCTCTAGTGTAATGCTCATGCACAGTATTACTAAAAGCAATCCGTTTATGTATAAAAACAGGAGTTTTACTGCTCATGACCAACTTGAACAGCACAATTAAAATACAATATATTTTCAACGTTAAGCCAAGAGAGGCGGGCATGCATACTGCTCACATTAGACCTTACCTTAGTGAGCAGCCCAGTACCAACCGTGCTGCCCTGTTCTGGACCACCTGGAGCTTCCTGAGGTCACCACTGGCAGCAGATGACCACATCGCAGAGCAATAGTCAAGATGACATAAAACTAAACTTTGCACTATCTGACAAAATAAGCACATTTCCTGGAAATACCAATTGCTCTTCCCATTTTAAAAACAATATAATTAATATGCTGAGACCAAGACATAGTGAAATCCAGCATCACTCCATAAGAACCTAAGCAAAACAGAATTGCTCCACCTGCCGGCCAAATCCTCCCCCCTGACCGACCTTTCCATCACAGTCGAGAATGCAGCTGTGACCGCGTCCCCGACCGCCAAGAACCTTGGTGTTGTCCTCGACGACCAGTTGAACTTCTCTGCTCACATCGCAGCGACAACCAGAACCTGCCGATTCCTCCTGAGCAACGTCAGAAGGATACGCCCCTTCCTGACAAAAGAAGCCACCCAACTCCTCGTCCAATCAACAGTCATCTCCCGCCTCGACTACTGCAACGCACTGCTCGCTGGCCTCCCGGCCACTGCCACTAAGCCTCTTCAACTCATTCAGAACGCAGCGGCCCGCCTGATCTCAAACCTACCGAAGTCGGCCCATGTCACCCCACTTCTTAGGGACCTGCACTGGCTCCCCATTGCTGCACGAATCCGCTTCAAGGCCCTTGACCTAGCATACCGTGCGGCAAAGGGAACTGCTCCCGCCTACCTCCGGTCAATGGTCTCTAACTACACACCCTCAAGACCCCTACGCTCTGCATCTTCTGGCCGCCTCAGACCTACTCCTATCCAAGCTCCGGGAGGGTCATCAAAGTGAAGTCGCCTATTCTCAGTCCTTGCCCCACAATGGTGGAATGAACTACCCACCCCAGTTAGGACAGCCGAAACACGTCCAATCTTTCGCCGTCGACTAAAGACTCACTTCTTCAACCATTATCTGAATTAAAAAAAAAAAAAAAAAAAAAAAAAAAAAAAAATGACTAAATGTAAATGTAAATGTATATACACGAGTAATTGTGATCGCCATGGGATCGACTGGGATTTATTCATTTTGGAGTACTTTCTGACTGAGGTAAGATCTATCTTAGGTAACCTGCTGGTATTTTGTTTTACGTAAAACATGCTTCTGTACCGATCACAGTGTGGTTGTTTACCGGACGTAAAACTTGCTTTTGGTAATGATCACAGTTGAGTTAAAACTACCTGGATTATTTTGGAAATGGGGCGATGTTTAGCGTGTAACAAACTACAGTGTGTAGAAATTAACTAATTAGTCAGTAATGGACTATGAACAATGCCTGTCAAATGAGCCATACTATTGTCTCCATAGCTATAATACAGAACACACGATGGGTCTACAAACATCGCTAAAATGGTCAATAATGCTGGCGCCATTTAGTAAAGAAGGCGAAAGCTGATGGCAGTCAATGAGTCAATGTGAGTAACGTTTCCTCAAATAATCAACAACTACCAGGATACAAAGCAGCAAATCTAATATAGGTCAGAGAGAGAGAGAGAGAGAGAGGGAGGGAGGGAGGGAGGGAGGGAGGGAGGGAGGGAGGGAGGGAGGGAGGGAGGGAGGGAGGGAGGGAGGGAGGGAGGGATGGAGGGATGGAGGGATGGATGGATGGATGGATGGATGGATGGATGGATGGATGGATGGATGGATGGATGGATGGATGGATGGATGGATGGATGGATGGATGGATGGATGGATGGATGGATGGATGGATGGATGGATGGATGGATGGATGGATGATGGATGGATGGATGGATGGATGGATGGATGGATAGATGGATAGATGGATAGATGGATAGATGGATAGATGGATAGATAGTAGGGCTGGACGGTATGTCTAAAATGTATATCACGGTTTAATTTGAAGCATAGACGGTAACGGTATATATCACGGTATATTCATTTATCTTAAAATGTTTATATAAAGGCTTCTGAAGGGGTATGGCAGCTATTACTGTACTCTTGTATTACTAGGACATATTTCACATAGTACAGAGGTATTTTAAGAACATTTATTGTGCAAAACTGCAATAGAAAAATGCAAAACCTTTTCTCAAGTTACTGAAACACTTTTTTCATGAAATACAATAAAATCAAGCGGCACAGTGAAAATAAAAACTACTGCAGGACAGGAGGTTTCTTTCCCTCAAACCACTCAAACACAATAAAACTCCAACATAACTTAACTTTAGTGTACATGTTTGACAATGTAGAGAGAGAGAGATTGCGTGATGTAATAGGTTTGAGTTTGAGGTTTGAGTGTCCTAAGTTGCTGCAGTTGATGATGTCACACCAGGATGTCATTGTCAACACAGAGTTGGAAACGAGAGCAGCCCGATGGATAAAGCGATATAAAGAAACGAATAGCCAATAAATGTGAAGTTATCTTTGAACATCTGTTGTCAAGCCTCATCAATATACCCCCCCCTCCTCACTAATGGAACTGGTGCCGCGGAGTCACGTTAGAGCGTTAGCTTAGCGGCTAACGTTAGCCCGTTGCTGCGCTAAAGCAAGTCTCCTCTCAGCCTCCTTAGCCAAATTGAAATGCCCAAACTACTGTATATGGCAAGATCCGTGAGCAAGTGGAGAAAAACTCAGTACAATTAAACACTATGCAACGACCACTGCAAACATCGAGTGAATCGTCAAGTAACGTTAGCGTCATTGCTACTGCTGTGAGTGACTAGCTGCTCTAGTCCAGGGGTTCCCAAACGTTTCAGGCCGCGACCCCCAAATAACGGTGTCAGAGAGCCGCGACCCCCACTATTATAGGAGGGGAAAAAAATTGGAAATTTATTTTATTTTATTTTTAAATCATCTGGCTCGCGACCCACCTGGGGTGACCCCGACTTTGGGAACCCCTGCTCTAGTCTACCGGTCACAAGGTATGGAGGTATAGTCAAAATCCATACCGTAGAGCAAATTCATACCGTTTATACCGTCCACCCCTAATAGATAGGTATAGAGATATAGAGATAGAGCGATAGAGATATAGAGACAATAGAGAGATAGAGAGCAAGAGAGAGATATACAGTAAGATATATATTGATACAACTATATAGAGAGATAGGTGTTATAGCATGCGGGTTACGTGATCATTATATGATATTCTGTACCCGCAAAAAGCTAAAACAAAAGGCTGGCTGTCACAAAACAGTCACATCTAGAGACCTCAAAACCTACTCTAGCTAGGCCTTTAACCTTGAACTGGAGAGTCTGGACTGGTCAGATGAGCTCAATGGTACACTGGTTGAAGAAACATGGCTTGGGTTCAAAACCAAATTTTCAACAATACTAAACAACATGGCCCCCCTAAGAACCACCAGGGTAAAAGATCGCGCTGAGCCGTGGATGCACACTGAAATAGTTTCGTAAAAGTCAGTCAAAGCTTACCAAAAGCACGAGCAGTGAACTCCAAGCCCACGTGACTGAACTCAAACTGGAAAGAAACAGACTAAGAAATGACGTAAACTCCATGATCAAAACAGCAAAAAAAAAATTCATCAATGACAAAACTGAGGAAAACAAAAACAAACCACGTGAACTTTGGAAATTACTCAATAATCAATTAGGCTGCAGTAAAAAACGTAAAACCAGATTCTCAAAGATAAACATAAAGACGGACAAGACAGACAAGCTGGATGTAGCCAATTACTTAAACATTTTCTTCACAAACATAGCCACAACACTGGTAAACAAACGACCCTCCCACTCAGGGCATTATAGGGTAGAACACATAGTAGCATACTACAAGAACCTAGGGGTCCACAAAGACGACTTCAAACTGGAAATGGTAACAACAGATGAGGTACTCAAAAAACAGAGCGCCCTCCAACCTAACAAGGCCACTGGCCATGACAACATCCCCTCAGCAGCCGCCATCACCCCAGTCATCACACACATAATAAACCTCTCCATAAAACAGGGACACGTCCCCAAGGACTTCAAAATTGCGAGAGTACCACCCCTGCACAAAAAGGCAGTAAATTAGACCCAGGCAACTACCGCCCTGTTTCTATCCTTACCTCCATCTCGAAAGTCATGGAAAACATTTTATATGAACAGGTGGAAAAATACCTTGCAGAAAAAAATCTAATCTACGAATTCCAATCTGGCTTCAGAACATCCCACTCCACTGACACATGCCTTCTCTATTTAAACGACCACATCAAACAAGAGGTGGACGCGGGCAAATACTGCGGCATGGTCATGCTGGACCTACAAAAGGCCTTCGACACTGTCAATCACACCATTCTGATTGACAAGCTAAAAGCAATTGGTTTTGATAGCTGTGGTGTTCCACAAGGAAGCATACTAGGACCGCTACTGGTCCTAATTTATGCAAATGACATGTCGTCAGCTTGTGACTGCAACTTGTTCCTGTTTGTGGACGACTCAGCCCTGCTGGTCTCTGACAAGAACAAGTTACAGGTTGAAAAAACCCTCAGCTCAGAACTAGGCAAAATCTGCATATGGCTCGCTGATAACAAACTATCATTACACATGGGCAAAACAGAGTCCATTCTCTTCGGTTCAAATAACAAACTCAGCAAGACCGACGGCTTCTCAGTTACAGTGGGTGACAATATTGTCACAAGGAAATAAGATATTACCTACCTGGGTTCCATCCTAGAGGCAAATCTTTCCTGTGACAAAATGGCATCCGATGTAATAAAAAAAGTCAACCAACAAACTCGATTCTTGTACCGGATCTCCTCACTGGTAAACAAGAATACCCTGAAGACTCTGGCAGGAGCACTCATTCAAGGGTACTACGACTATGCTTGCACCTCATGGTACCAAAGCACCTCAAAGGCGCTAAAAACGAAATTACAAACATCTCAAAACAAACTGGTCAGACTACTACTTGACCTTACTCCTAGAACCCACCTCACCTCTGCCCACTTTGACAACCTAGGATGGCTTAGAGTAGACGACAGAGTACAGCAACGGGCCTGGTCTACAAGATACACTACATGACCAAGGTACCCATGTACATGTCAAAATACTTCCCAAAGGTCAGTGAATACCACAATCACAACACCAGAGGGAGCTCCACAAATCATGTTAAACCCAGATTCGGCTCAAACAAGGGACTAAACACGTTTCGCAAGTATGCCACATCAATGTGGAACGCCCTACCCAAAGCTGTAAAGGAATGTGAATCACTACCCACTAGGGCTGGGCGATATGGCCTAAATATGATATCACGATATTTTCTGACCTTTCGGCGATACACGATACGCATCACAATGTTTTTCTTTTTTTCCCCAAACAATTCATTATGAGGCTTACCAAGACAGTATTTGAGTTTGCAAGCTAACATTAAAGACAAAATAAAATACCCATGCATTTAGCATTTTTATATTATATATTAGATTTAGATTATTGGATTATTAGATTATATATTGCATATATTTAGCAATGAGATATTATATGATTTAGATATGAAATATGATGAATTGAAAATGGGGGACCCTGATGTAAACAAGACGAAAGTCTTTATCTGGTCTGCATCCTCCAGTCCACTGTTGACTGTTGTTGTATTGAGCTGTACTGTATTGTACCTATGCTGCAATCTGTTAATAACGTTTATATTCATTCAGTCGGCAAACAGAATCATTTTGATTGACAGTCGCGTCTGCCAATTACGTCACATCGCTTGCACCCGCCCTGCTGTTCTTAGCACCAATCGGCAAGCGCGTATTAATTTTTTACTTCCGCCACTGGAGAGCTCAATGAAAACAACAATGGCAGCGGTAGCTCGCCGCGGCCGACGTTTAGCTTTTAGCTCTGCAGAATGACTAAACGACTGGAGGCATAATGATTTTACTGCAACGGATGTTATAATAAAAGCCTTTCCATACATCTGTCTGATTGAAAACGTTATTAACAGACCGCAGAATGGGCACAACGGAGTCAGCACGGGCTGAGATATGAACGGCTAATGCTTGCTAATATCTAGGTCGACCTCGGTCGTTGCTATGTAAATACGCTGATGTTATTGAAAGTGTAACTATATAACGTCAATGCCACAAAACGAATGCCTTTGTTATCATAAGTAGTAACTTTTGATGCAGTAGTGTGTGTGTGGGGCGGCGCTGTTCAAAAGTGTCAACGTGTGGACCAGATTGACGCAACACAAGCCTCTTGGGCAAAACATCACGATATCCACGATACGTTTAAAAAGTGTATCGTTAATGAACTGTACCCGATATTTATATAATATCGTCATATCGCCCAGCCCTACTACCCACTTTCAAAAACACTCTCAAAGAACACCTACGGGAGACTGCAATTCGAAACTGGCCCCTGTAAATGTCCTAACACAACTCCCTCCAATGTACAGTAAATGACCAAGTATGGTGTTGTCAATATTCCAATGTACAGTTTTGCTTGTACAGTTGTACAGTGTCCCCCACCCACCCAACCCCTCCTACCCACCCCCCCCCCTCCCCCCACCCAACCACCTCCAATGTACAGTCCCCCCCACCCCCCCAACCCCACCCCACCTACCCACCCCCCCCCCTCCCCCCACCCAACCACCTCCAATGTACAGTCCCCCCCACCCCCCCAACCCCACCCCACCTACCCAACCTCCTCCAATGTACAGTTTCTACGTCAAATGTATATACTCTCTTTTCTGGACTCTTTTCGTATCACAAACAGTACTGTATTTGCAAATCTGGTATGTCATAAATGTATAGATGTAGCAGTACTGTCTATCTGTATGTCATGTATGTCATGTTATGATGAATTGAAAATGGGGGACCCTGATGTAAACAAGACGAAAGTCTTTCTCTGGTCTGCATCCCCTTAACAATTGTATGTTTTGAGCTGTACTGTACTGTACCCATTATGCAATATGTTAATAAAGTTTTCAATCAATCAATCAATAGAGTGAGAGAGACATCAAGAGAAAGAGAGAGAGATGGTCAATACATTTCCATATGGAGAGTGTAGGAGGGGAAGGATATGGAGAGATGGAAGGGTATACATAGGTGTAGGGAGGTATATAGGCAGAGAGAGGGAAGGAGGAATATAGAGAGAGTGATATGGAGAGAATGAGAGATAGGATGAATGAAGGAGTGGTGAGACTGAGTGATGCATGTGGGCTCCCAGCAGAGACTAGCTAGAGCTGTTAACTGTGTCAAGGACCACCAGGGAGAATACATATGAGTCAGATAGATAGAGATATATACAGGGAGAGAGGAAGATATATATATATATAATATATATATATATATATACAGATAGAGGAATAGATAGATCCTCAGAGAGGAAGATATAGACAAAGATGGGAGATAGAGATATAGAGATATACACAGATAGAGAGACAGAGAGAGATAGAGAGAGATAGACAGAGTTATGACTTATGCACCAACACACGCATGCATACACAGACACACTATAAGTGCAACTTCTAAGCGATGCAAAGTTGTAAGTGATAATGTGAATTGTGGTGCCTACTGGCCATGGGCGGCACTGTCTCTGTGTTTCCAATACATTTCCCTTGAGCATCTTTACTCGGATGTAAAGTTTGCAGTGCAAACGTACTGTATGGCGTCTTGGTGGTTGAGGTGGCAGCTTATTTGTTTTCCATTGTTAAAATAAACACCCTGCGTTCTGTGCATGAAGAAACAATCACCTCTTTTTGGCTACAGGCACATGTCTGGCATAGGGCCAGTCGGCACGTCGACATTCGTGGGAGGCGTTGTTCCTGTACATGCTCCAGAACTTTAATTAATACAAGAACTACACGTTGTCACTTTAAACGTTAACAGAAAATACAGAATTTAAGTGCTGACATCACTCCCACCAGAGGCCTCTCTCTGTAATCCTGCCAGATGTTAGACAATTGTTGCAGGAAACAACAAGGTTAGTGTAGAGAACGTTTTGTGGTGTTAGGACAGACCTAACCTGACCTTACAGATACACTGCTACCCTTTGCAACCGTTTGGACTAGGGCCTACGCAAAATACCACCAAAAATACCATACAGCTACCAAGCCCATGGCTGCCAGTAGTCCCTCAAAGGACACTGATTGGTCCAAACCACTGTGGTTCAGGCACAAGCGCATCACTTGAAGCCTGACAAGATGTATCCTTGTGTGATCTCACAAAGCTACAGTAGCTGCAGGGCTCCACTTACAATCATTGGACCTACACAGGGATATAGAGAGAGAAAGAAAAAGAGATTGGAGCTGGCAACTCAAATGAAAACCAAAGTAAACTGGTCCATAATATGACTGCTCCACTGTGAGCTGCTCCAGGGTCAGTTTAACTGGTCCAGAGGACTGCTCCACTATGAGCTGCTCCAGGGTCAGTTTAACTGTTTTAACTGGTCCAGAGGACTGCTCCACTATGAGCTGCTCCAGGGTTAGTTTAACTGTTTTAACTGGTCCAGAGGACTGCTCCACTGTGAGCTGCTCCAGAGTCAGTTTAACTGTTTTAACTGGTCCAGAGGACTGCTCCACTGTGAGCTGCTCCAGAGTCAGTTTAACTGTTTTAACTGGTCCAGAGGACTGCTCCACTATGAGCTGCTCCAGGGTCAGTTTAACTGTTTTAACTGGTCCAGAGGACTGCTCCACTATGAGCTGCTCCAGGGTCAGTTTAACTGTTTTAACTGGTCCAGAGGACTGCTCCACTATGAGCTGCTCCAGGGTCAGTTTAACTGTTTTAACTGGTCCAGAGGACTGCTCCACTATGAGCTGCTCCAGGGTCAGTTTAACTGTTTTAACTGGTCCAGAGGACTGCTCCACTGTGAGCTGCTCCAGGGTCAGTTTAACTGTTTTAACTGGTCCAGAGGACTGCTCCACTATGAGCTGCTCCAGGGTCAGTTTAACTGTTTTAACTGGTCCAGAGGACTGCTCCACTGTGAGCTGCTCCAGGGTTAGTTTAACTGTTTTAACTGGTCCAGAGGACTGCTCCACTGTGAGCTGCTCCAGGGTCAGTTTAACTGTTTTAACTGGTCCAGAGGACTGCTCCACTGTGAGCTGCTCCAGGGTCAGTTTAACTGTTTTAACCGGTCCAGAGGACTGCTCCACTGTGAGCTGCTCCAGGGTCAGTTTAACTGTTTTAACTGGTCCAGAGGACTGCTCCACTATGAGCTGCTCCAGGGTCAGTTTAACTGTTTTAACTGGTCCAGAGGACTGCTCCACTATGAGCTGCTCCAGGGTCAGTTTAACTGTTTTAACTGGTCCAGAGGACTGCTCCACTATGAGCTGCTCCAGAGTCAGTTTAACTGTTTTAACTGGTCCAGAGGACTGCTCCACTGTGAGCTGCTCCAGGGTCAGTTTAACTGTTTTAACTGGTCCAGAGGACTGCTCCACTGTGAGCTGCTCCAGGGTCAGTTTAACTGTTTTAACTGGTCCAGAGGACTGCTCCACTGTGAGCTGCTCCAGGGTCAGTTTAACTGTTTTAACTGGTCCAGAGGACTGCTCCACTGTGAGCTGCTCCAGAGTCAGTTTAACTGTTTTAACTGGTCCAGAGGACTGCTCCACTATGAGCTGCTCCAGGGTCAGTTTAACTGTTTTAACTGGTCCAGAGGTCTGCTCCACTGTGAGCGGCTCCAGGGTTAGTTTAACTGTTTTAACTGGTCCAGAGGACTGCTCCACTGTGAGCTGCTCCAGGGTCAGTTTAACTGTTTTAACTGGTCCAGAGGACTGCTCCACTATGAGCTGCTCCAGAGTCAGGTTAACTGTTTTAACTGGTCCAGAGGACTGCTCCACTGTGAGCTGCTCCAGGGTCAGTTTAACTGTTTTAACTGGTCCAGAGGACTGCTCCACTGTGAGCTGCTCCAGGGTCAGTTTAACTGTTTTAACTGGTCCAGAGGACTGCTCCACTGTGAGCTGCTCCAGGGTCAGTTTAACTGTTTTAACTGGTCCAGAGGACTGCTCCACTGTGAGCTGCTCCAGGGTCAGTTTAACTGGTCCAGAGGACTGCTCCACTATGAGCTGCTCCAGAGTCAGGTTAACTGTTTTAACTGGTCCAGAGGACTGCTCCACTATGAGCTGCTCCAGGGTCAGTTTAACTGTTTTAACTGGTCCAGAGGACTGCTCCACTATGAGCTGCTCCAGGGTCAGGTTAACTGTTTTAACTGGTCCAGAGGACTGCTCCACTATGAGCTGCTCCAGGGTCAGTTTAACTGTTTTAACTGGTCCAGAGGACTGCTCTGCTATGAGCTGCTCCAGGGTCAGTTTAACTGGTCCAGAGGACTGCTCCGCTATGAGCTGCTCCAGGGTCAGTTTAACTGTTTTAACTGGTCCAGAGGACTGCTCCACTATGAGCTGCTCCAGAGTCAGTTTAACTGTTTTAACTGGTCCAGAGGACTGCTCCACTATGAGCTGCTCCAGAGTCAGCTTAACTGTTTTAACTGGTCCAGAGGACTGCTCCACTGTGAGCTGCTCCAGGGTCAGTTTAACTGTTTTAACTGGTCCAGAGGACTGCTCCACTGTGAGCTGCTCCAGGGTCAGTTTAACTGTTTTAACTGGTCCAGAGGACTGCTCCACTATGAGCTGCTCCAGGGTCAGGTTAACTGTTTTAACTGGTCCAGAGGACTGCTCCACTATGAGCTGCTCCAGAGTCAGTTTAACTGTTTTAACTGGTCCAGAGGACTGCTCCACTGTGAGCTGCTCCAGAGTCAGTTTAACTGTTTTAACTGGTCCAGAGGACTGCTCCACTATGAGCTGATCCAGGGTCAGGTTAACTGTTTTAACTGGTCCAGAGGACTGCTCCACTATGAGCTGCTCCAGGGTCAGTTTAACTGTTTTAACTGGTCCAGAGGACTGCTCCACTATGAGCTGATCCAGGGTCAGGTTAACTGTTTTAACTGGTCCAGAGGACTGCTCCACTATGAGCTGCTCCAGGGTCAGGTTAACTGTTTTAACTGGTCCAGAGGACTGCTCCACTGTGAGCTGCTCCAGGGTCAGTTTAACTGTTTTAACTGGTCCAGAGGACTGCTCCACTGTGATCTGCTCCAGGGTTAGTTTAACTGTTTTAACTGGTCCAGAGGACTGCTCCACTATGAGCTGCTCCAGGGTCAGTTTAACTGTTTTAACTGGTCCAGAGGACTGCTCCACTGTGAGCTGCTCCAGGGTCAGTTTAACTGTTTTAACTCAGAGGACTGCTCCACTGTGAGCTGCTCCAGGGTCAGTTTAACTGTTTTAACTGGTCCAGAGGACTGCTCCGCTGTGAGTTGCTCCAGGGTCAGTTTAACTGTTTTGGGGCTTAGTTGGGCATACAGGGATATATGGGGATCTCAAGGATGGTAGATGCATTGGACCTGTTGGCTCTCTTTGCCGGCATGTTGGATATCTGTCTTTACCAATCTCCTGGTAAATTTTTTAGATATCCAAAATGATCCCACACTACATATATAAGTACATATCTATGGACCTGACTGTATATGTACAGAGCCAGACGGCATCCCAGGCCAAGTGATCAGAAGGTGTGCAAAGCAGCTGGCTGGTGTGTTCACTGATATATCCAAGCTCACCCTCTCTGAGTAAGATAAGATCAAATAAGATAAGATAATAAATTCCTTTATTGATCCCCTTGGGGAAATGTGGGCACCATAGCAGCATGGGGGAGGGGGGAGGGGAGGTACAGGTATGGGCAGGCTAAAAGTAGAAAGACATAAATATAGGCAATACAATTATATCTGCATATAAAAACATGAGACAAATAAACAGTGTAAACAAAGGTGCAGATGAGGGTCTGTATGCTCTATTGGTTATATTATATGTTATAAATATGGGCAATACAAAATTTTAATCTGAATATATACTATGAGTAAGAGTAAAAGAAAACAGCATACACAAGTTGCAGTATACACAAGGTACCCTAACTGGCGTGATGTAAGTCATACGTTGTATTCCGTGCACGTTTTGGTGGTTATGAGTCAAACACACTTAGGGCACTTTCACACCGGCATGGCTCCGGTTCAAGCTCCGGCTACATTCTGGAGCCTCTGAACCTTGGTGCTTTCTGGCGAACCAGCCCACGTTTACACCTATTTAAGCAAAACCAACGTTCCACCGTCCTTCGTCATCAACGGGGGGCGTTGCTCAGGCGGAAGTAAACACAACACAAACATATGAACACAACAGTGGCAAAATGTGCCGTGTGCAAAACAGCTTGAAAGGTTCGGCATTAGGGCTGCACGATTAATCGTAAAATAAATCGCGATCTCGATTCATAGACGTATGGGATCTCATTTCTAAATGATGACGATTCTGATGTATTTGCGTCAAAATGGAGATCAGTTGCATTAAAACTCTCGCTCCTATTCCCCTATGCGTTCACGTCACGCTGCATTCACGACTTTGCTTCGGAACAATCCCAGTTGCGATATCAATCACACTTACACAATGTAAAGCAAAACACGCTATTAATTCAACATTCAATATATTTTCTTACATTTGTGTTGACTTGTCGCCAGATTCCTGTTTTTTGGGTTCCAGATGAGAGGTACTGTAGGAGCTGGACAACACAACGGTTGCATAGCCTGAAGTCTTATAGTCATGCAGTCTAAAGTTTATAAAAAATAAAAACAGCGCTATTATCCAAAATGGCCATCCACTTCATAACATTTGGACGCTAGAGTTGGGACAAAGGTCAGAACCGAAAATGGCCATTTGACAGAGTGCTTGTCAAATGACGCCCTGAGCGCACAGGAGTAAGAGAGGAAAAGAGACTAGAGTTATTTTGTAAGTTACAAGAGATTTAAGTTTAAGTCAAGCACTTTGATATACAGTATGTTATGTTGTCTGTTTAAGAAAGAGTGCTTGTTTTTTATTGTTTATATATCGTGATCTCAATTATTAGGGAGATTCAAATCGTGATTCACATTTTAGCAAGAATTGTGCAGCCCTATTCGGCATTGCATCTGCACCATGTACTCAACAGGTAGCGATCCGAAGATGAGATCCGATTAAAATAGATTGTCATTATACAGCACAAGTACAATACACCCTCCAACCAGAGTGGATAAAGAAATGCTCCAGAAATAAATAAATGCATAAATGAATGACGTTTTTTTTTAAACTTTTGTAACCGATAGATTTGAACATGGGACCATATGATCCACAGGCAGCCGCACTAACCAGTTGAGCTAAAGGGTCTGATGTTGACTGCAACTGACTAATCCATAGTTTACACTTGTGAAGAGCCAATTGTGCAGTCGTTCAGTATCTGCATTAATAAATCAGATGTCATGCTAATATGTCATGTTCTACAGTAGGACTTACTACTATAATACCCAATAAAACAAGTAATTCGAATAATAGAAGCCTGCTACTTTGCTGGAACGATTAATTTCGGACGTATACAGTGCATGTGTGTGTGTGTGCTTGCGCGCTGAGGCTCACTACGCCTTTCGCCAAGCATATTTATTTATGGAGCATTTATTTATCCACTCTGGTTGGATGGTGTACACTTGTGCTGTATAATAACAATACATTGGAATCTAATCTCATTTTGAGATCAGTCACAAATCGCTTCCTGTTGAATGGATCGATTGAGTGCAATGCCGAAACTTTGCGGTTTTCGCTTGTCCTGACAGCGTGAATACTTTCGGCAGCCCACTTGTCCTTCCGCATTGCTCTGATTGGCCAATGTCCTTCCGCATTGCTCTGATTGGCCGAGCACGCGCATGCGCATGAGCCGTGACGCGCTCCTCAGCCGAGATGCATCCAGCTCAGCCAGGCAGGAATACTGCGCTCTGCTTAACCCAATTTATACAAATGGAAGTATTGATTACGCCGTAACGAATCATTAAAAAAATATACCGTTAACTGGAATATGTTGTTTCTTTACACATATGTTGGATTATGTAATTGGTTTGTATGCCGATAAGGCGTAACACAACAGTGAACACATAGTGCAATGCATCTGTCAGTCGTACTTAACTATGTGTTCACTGTTGTGTTACGCCTTCTCGGCATAAGCCCCATAATAAGACCGTCTCTGGCTTCGTCCAGCGGACACCAGAGCTCAGCGATGCCGCTCACGGCAGTATATTCTCCCCGCTGGCGATCGGAGCACGGAGGGTCGTGGACCCGCGCCGCAGCCGCGGGCGATGCTATTTTTTATTGGTTTGTCATGACAAACCAATTACATAATCCAACATATGTGTAAAGAAACAACATATTCCAGTTAACGGTATATTTTTTTAATGATTCGTTACGGCGTAATCAATACTTCCATTTGTATAAATTGGGTTAAGCAGAGCGCAGTATTCCTGCCTGGCTGAGCTGGATGCATCTCGGCTGAGGAGCGCGTCGCGGCTCATGCGCATGCGCGCGCTCGGCCAATCAGAGCAATGCGGAAGGACAAGTGGGCTGCCGAAAGTATTCACGCGTCCTGACAGCCTATAATATGACACGCCCACTAATGATGTCGCGGTTCGAAAGGAAAAACCAACAATTTATCGGTTCCAGCTGAGCACCGACTTTTCACGTTCCGAACCAATTATTTCCGGTGTGAAAGGCCTATCAGTGAGGGAGGGAAGCTGCTGCACAGCTAATGTTATCTGTAGAATGGATGCTTAATTTCAAAGCTAACATAACGTTTCCCTGCAGATGACGTACTCGGGTGCAAGACAGTCCAAGTAGCCATGTGCCAGATAATTTTCATACCGTCTGTTGACAGTTTTTGCTCTTTTTTCTTAGAGTGGAATGCCTTCCCTTCTGTTAGCTGGTTAGGGTGGCATCTGTGCAAGACATCGGTCAGTTCTAGCATCACAAAACTGGTGGATGCGAGTGCTGACAGCCTGACACAGATATATACAACACTGTTTGACGAACAATGCCACTGACCCTTAGCTGCCAGAGATGTACCCCTCCTGCTGACATGTTGGATAAAAGCGTCAGCTAAATGACTGAATGTAAAAGTAAATGCTTTTTACGCACACACACACACACACACACACACACACACACACACACACACACACACACACACACACACACACACACACACACACACACACACACACACACACACACACACACACACACACACACACACACACACACACACACACACACACACACACACACACACACACACACACGTTCCTTTATTAATCCCCTTGGATACAGGTAGGATAGGTAGTACTAATACAGGTAGGATAGGTAATACTAATGATATAACTAAAATTGTTACAGTTATGAGACACTTTGGTCAGAGCCGTGACGTACAGGCAGCTCTGTGTAGGAGTGTGTTTCAGGATGTGTGTCATACAGGTGTAGAGACAGCTCTGTGTAGGAGTGTGTTTCAGGAGGTGTGTCGTACAGGCAGCTCTGTGTAGGAGTGTGTTTCAGGCTGTGTGACGTACAGGTGTAGAGGCAACTCTGTGTAGGAGTGTGTTTCAGGCTGTGTGACGTACAGGTGTAGAGGCAACTCTGTGTAGGAGTGTGTTTCAGGAGGTGTGTCGTACAGGCAGCTCTGTGTAGGAGTGTGTTTCAGGCTGTGTGACGTACAGGTGTAGAGGCAACTCTGTGTAGGAGTGTGTTTCAGGCTGTGTGACGTACAGGTGTAGAGGCAACTCTGTGTAGGAGTGTGTTTCAGACTGTGTGACGTACAGGTGTAGAGGCAACTCTGTGTAGGAGTGTGTTTCAGGAGGTGTGTCGTACAGGTGTAGAGGCAGCTCTGTGTAGGAGTGTGTTTCAGGAGGTGTGTCGTACAGGCAGCTCTGTGTAGGAGTGTGTTTCAGGCTGTGTGACGTACAGGTGTAGAGGCAACTCTGTGTAGGAGTGTGTTTCAAGCTGTGTGACGTACAGGTGTAGAGGCAACTCTGTGTAGGAGTGTGTTTCAGGCTGTGTGACGTACAGGTGTAGAGGCAACTCTGTGTAGGAGTGTGTTTCAGGAGGTGTGTCGTACAGGTGTAGAGGCAACTCTGTGTAGGGGTGTGTTTCAGGCTGTGTGATGTACAGGCAGCTCTGTGTAGGAGTGTGTTTCAGGCTGTGTGATGTACAGTAAGTACATGCATAGAGACAGCTCTGTGTAGGAGTGTGTTCCAGGCTGTGAGACGTAGGCGTAAAGGCAGCTCTGTGTAGGAGTGTGTTCCAGGCTGTGTGACGTACAGGCAGCTCTGTGTAGGAGTGTGTTTCAAGCTGTGACGTACAGCTCTGTGTACGTTGAGTACAATTATAATCTACTGCATTTTGAGGGGAAATGTGAGTTTTTTCTTTTGTTTAGTTTTTTTTAAGATGTTTTCAAATTGAATAACAATCTCTGCAGTGAGTGGTTGCTACAGTAACTAAGGACTCTGTGGCAGAAAGCACTGGATGGCACATGTGTAGAAGGGGTCAGGTATCGTTAGTCGCTGTAATCAAGATGGCGGCAGAATGGAAGTCTGATGGTGGCAGACTTCTCTTTAGACAGACTTTGGTGCTTCTTGCAGGCTGCGTTCACATCGGAACAACAGATGCTTGCCCGCAGGCTGAGTATCAATCACTTCCAATGAGGGAGAATGACCATGATCTCATTTCAAAAGGCAGACGCTCCCTTCAACTTCAGCAGAAGCAGCTGTGGCTGAAGTCGAAATGTCTCAGCTCTCTGCCATCCCGTCGCCATAGATCAGAAGTCGAGTCTACTGAGATTAAAGAGACTTCTTTATTGTGAACTGAATTCACACAAGATGACTGAAATGGATCTTTATGCATATTCTTCCTGGAGACGTTTACACACTGGATGCATTCACATGCTCATTAAAGATGTTCTGTTTTCTGTTCTTTTTTTGGGTTGTTTTTTAACCCTAGCTCTAATTGCTAATTACCAATGATAATGTTGATCGGTACAATCATCTATCAGTGCAATCCAGGCTGTTCCCCATGCTGTTCCTCTGGCTGTGGCTTAGCCACAAACTAGTGTCACCCTTGTGTCTGTAGAAGCTCACAATCACCATCAGCAGCAGCAGCACCGATACCAACAGCAGGACCCTGAAACAAGACAAAAGCATTTAGCTGGTCTACCTCCTCTTAACAACTGTTTGTATTGAACAGTACTGTATTGTACCCATTCTGCAATATGTTAATAAAGTTTGCAATCAATCAATCAATAAGCCCCCATGGCGGTGGGAACAAGGACGGCACCAGTAGCCGCTACAGCTTGGATAACGATTACTGGGGGGGCAGGGGGGACCTCCTGGCCGGTCCCCATGGTTCCAGGCAGTATGGTATGGAAGTAGTCCTGGGCCTCTTCCTATATCATATGCCCAAGGCCTCTGACTCCACCGCAGGGGGGAAGTAACGGTAAATAAACACCCTCTGGCAATCTGTTAATAAAGTTTTCAATCAATCAATCAATCAATCAATCAATCAATCAGCGCCCATGGCGGTGGGAACAAGGACGGCACCAGTAGCTGCTACAGCTGGGATAACAGTAGGGATTGTGGGATCTCCAATTGAACAAGGGACTCAAACAGCACTCCCTGTTATCACTGTATCAGCCCAACAGCAGTAACAGCACTCCCTGTATCAGCCCAACAGCAGTAACAGCACTCACTGTATCAGCCCAACAGCAGTAACAGCACTCCCTGTATCAGCCCAACAGCAGTAACAGCACTCCCTGCATCAGCCCAACAGCAGTAACAGCACTCCCTGCATCAGCCCAACAGCAGTAACAGCACTCCCTGTATCAGCCCAACAGCAGTAACAGCACTCCCTGTATCAGCCCAACAGCAGTAACAGCACTCACTGTATCAGCCCAACAGCAGTAACAGCACTCCCTGTATCAGCACAACAGCAGTAACAGCACTCACTGTATCAGCCCAACAGCAGTAACAGCACTCCCTGTATCAGCCCAACAGCATTAACAGGCCCAACAGCAGTAACAGCTAGGGCTGTCGCTGTATGACATTTTCTCACGCGGTTGTGTGTGTGGCTAATCACAGCGGGATGCAATGGTACCGCACTTCTATTCAAAACAAATAAAAAGTTTTAATTTTCTTTATTATTATAATTTTTTTATATACCTGTATATAGTTTTCTTTATTATTAAGACATGCAAGTTTACCCGTGATCGTGATTAGAAAAAAATTCTAAGGTCGTAGGAGTCCCGAAACAATTTTAAACATGTTTGATAATCTATACATTTGTCCCTCAATGTTCTGAAATGTGATAAAAGTAGTAGGGTGTTGCCTGCTCCTTTAAGAGTGATGCATTGTGGGATATATATGCCCTTCTCCAACTTAAAACTAACGTTATTTGACCAAACATTTAACGTTATTATAACACTATTTTAACGTTAGTGAATTTGAATGCACATACATAGCAGTTAAATATCACAACTTGTGTCATCATTGTTCATCATTGGGGGAAACTAAGTGCTGCCTCTCTCTGCCGTCCCCGCCACAGTCGGGACCACACCACAACGTTATAGATAGCTAGCCTATAGATAACGTCGGGACCACACCAACGTTATAGATAGCTAGCCTATAGCTAACGTCGAGACCACACCACAACGTTATAGATGGATAGCCTATAGCTAACGTCGGAACCACACCATGTTATAGATAGCTAGCCTATAGCTAAGGTCGGGACCACATCAACGTTATAGATAGCTAGCCTATAGCTAACGTCGGGACCACACCACAACGTTATAGATAGCTAGCCTATAGCTAACATCGGGACCACATCAATGTTATAGATAGCAAGCCTATAGCTAACGTCGGGACCACGGCAGAGAGAGGCAGCATCCAATCTGCATGTAACGTTAGTCATTGACATGAAGAATAGAGAGCTGCAAACGGAAATAAACGCCCAGTCCTTGAGAGAACGGTTTGGGGCTGTCTTAAATGCTTCGAAGCTTCGAACGTTCGATTCGATGGCACAAGCTTCGAACATTAAAAAAAAAATCGAAGTAAAAAAAAAAAAAAAAAAAGGAAATATAATTTTTTTTTTTCGAAAAAATTTTTTTTCAAATTTTTTTTTTTTGCTTCGATTTGTGTGTGTGTGTAGGTGTGTGTGTGTGTGTGTGTGTGTGTGTGTGTGTGTGTGTGTGTGTGTGTGTGTGTGTGTGTGTGTGTGTGTGTGTGTGTGTGTGTGTGAACTACCCATCCCAGTTAGGACAGCCGAATCCCGTCCAATCTTTCGCCGTCGACTAAAGACTCACTTCTTCAACCATTATCTGAAATGATAAAAAAAAAAAAAAAAAATCTAACCGTGACTAACCTTACTGTCATGCACTTGTCCTAATAAACTAACCTACACTGTAACACGCAACACTTTGATGAACATTGTTACTCAGCTGATAGAGTTGTACCCTTCTTGCTGTCTTGTCGTACAGAACTTGTAAGTCGCTTTGGATAAAAGCGTCAGCTAAATGACTAAATGTAAGTGTGTGTGTGTGTGTGTGTGTGTGTGTGTGTGTGTGTGTGTGTGTGTGTGTGTGTGTAGGTGTGTGTGTAGGTGTGTGTGTAGGTGTGTGTGTGTGTGCGCGCACCTTGTAGAATTCCACACATAAGAAAGAAAGATACTGGGATGAATAAACAAAATAGGAAATAAAATGTAGAAATGCATGCAATACATAAATAAATATGAATCTCCATATATGAAATATAACATTTAGATAAGGTGCTACTGAGATGTTTTGGTGAGTTCTTTGTTTTTTTGTGGAAGTTGCCCTTCTTAAAAATGCATGAACATTCACTGATAATTGGTCTGTAGTGGAGTCTACAAGGTCTACATTGCCGGACCATGTAGAATCCGGACCTTGTAGACTGACATAATTCTGTGCATAGTTTAGTCTACACAGGCCATATTTCAAATAATCAAAATCTTACTTCATTCATCTTAAACATTCTTGATTTGGGGGATTGGTAGTTCCCATGAAATCTGAAGTTGTTCAAACGACAACAGCGATCCACCTTGAATAAAATCACACAGCCGAGTGAAACCTTGTTGGATGCGTCAGTCACGAAAGGGGCTACTTAATTAATTAATCCAACCCACTTTATTTATAGAGCACATTTAAAAACAACAACGTTTACGAAAGTGCTGTACAAGTCCCACAACATAAGATAAAAAAAAAAAAAAAAAAAAAAAAAAAAAAAAAAAATTCGAAGCTTCGAATTAAAATCGAAGCTCGGCCCCGAAGCTTCGATTGCCAAAAAAAGCTTCGAAGGTCAGCCCTAAGTCGGTTTCCTGGTTTACTGTCCCCACCTTACAGAGGGAATTACCCCAAAGTCCGGCTAGTTATAAGCACGTTACATGACCGGCACTTCGGCCCTAGAGTGTTAGGAGAACACTCCCCTGTACTCTACTGCGGTTCAGATTAATACAGGAAAAGGTATACATTGGGGGCTCGAGTCCGGGATATGAAAATAAATCCTGATTTCATCTGTGAGTTGTAAACTGTAAGGAAACGTGAAGTTAGCTCATGCTACTGGAAAACGGACGCACGAGGCAATCTCGTCATTAATGAACTGAGTTAAAAATGATGACGCCCCCTTTTTTTTCACGGTTGACGCGGTTGTCTGTTCTACACCCGGATTGCGGTGATGCGATTACCGCGACAGCCCTAGTAACAGCACTCCCTGCAGCAGGCCCAACAGCAGTAACAGCACTCCATGCAGCAGCCCTACAGTAGTAACAGCAGTAACAGCAGTAACAGCACTCCCTGTAGCAGACCAACAGTAGTAACATTTACATTTACATTTACATTTAGTCATTTAGCTGACGCTTTTATCCAAAGCGACTTACAAGTTCTGTACGACAAGCCATCAGGAAGGGCACAACTCTATCAGCTGAGCAACAATGTTCATCAAAGTGTTGAGTGCTACAGTGTAGGTTAGTTTATTAGGACAAGTGCATGACAGTACGGTTAGTTAGGGTTAGATTTTTTTTTTTTTTTTTTTTTAATTCAGATAATGGTTGAAGAAGTGCGTCTTTAGTCGACGGCGAAAGATTGGACGTGATTCGGCTGTCCTAACTGGGGTGGGTAGTTCATTCCACCATTGTGGGGCAAGGACTGAGAATAGGCGACTTCTCTTTGATGACCCTCCCGGAGCTTGGATAGGAGTAGGTCTGAGGCGGCCAGAAGATGCAGAGCGTAGGGGTCTTGAGGGTGTGTAGTTAGAGACCATTGACCGGAGGTAGGCGGGAGCGGTTCCCTTTGCCGCACGGTATGCTAGGTCGAGGGCCTTGAAGCGGATTCGTGCAGCAATGGGGAGCCAGTGCAGGTCCCTAAGAAGTGGGGTGACATGGGCCGACTTCGGTAGGTTTGAGATCAGGCGGGCCGCTGCGTTCTGAATGAGTTGAAGAGGTAACAGCAGTAACAGCACTCCCTGCATCAGGCCCAACAGTAGTAACAGCAGTAACAACAGTAACAGCACTCCCTGTACCAGGCCCATACTGAACCAGGGACGCAAACAGGCCCAACAACAGTAACAGCAGCTCCCCCTACGTCACAAAGTACAGAACCAGGACCTCACAGCTCCACCTGTCTGCAACGGGTTAGGTCCAAAAACTATGGTGACCCTGGTGTCTCCGGGGAGAGGGAGGAGGAGCCTCGATGGACAGGCGGTGATTCCGGTGATATGGCAAGGAGGAACGGGGGGCCTGGACAGTTAGATCACACAGGAAACTCATCCACACTCAGGATGTTAAATCTGTTACTTATTTCCACGGGTTAATGATTACTGGGGGGGCAGGGGGGACCTCCTGGCCGGTCTCCATGGTTCCAGGCAGTATGGTATGGAAGTAGTCCTGGGCCTCTCCCTATATCGTATGTCCAAGGCCTCCGACTCCACCGCAGGGGGGAAGTAACGGTACGTAAACACCCTCTGACATCCCAGTCACCGATACCTTGTCATGCTTGCTGTGTTGACAGATTTGACCAAACAGTAGTCTCCAGTTCCTAACGCACACCTTCATGTCACTACTGTAGTGCCTTTTCAATTGCAAATGCTTCAAGGACAGAACTCACCCCAGTCCTTAACCAGCTATACCATCATCGGCTAATTACATCAGGACAGCCGTTTCAAATCACCCTGTGGCACCATTCATGTTTCTACACTAAAATATGCGTTAGCAACTGGAGACTACTGTATTTTACGTTAGTTAGTTTGTACACAATACAGTTCCAGTTAGTTGTAGTTATTTCCCCCCCTAAAGTTAAAGGTTAGGTTTCACACCTGGTTTTAGTTGTTTGTGTTTAGTTTAAGTTAACTATAATAACCTCTGTGTCCTGCGGGGACAAAGACTTGTCTCTTCTACTTCTGCTCTACTGAACTCAGATGAACTGGGTTGGGCTGTGATGTGGTTGAGATGCTCAGTGCAGCAGAACTAGGTCACCGCTGGCACCACGCGAGAGAGGGAAACACAAAACACATGTTTTCATAGCGTCGCCCAGTGTTGAATCAGCATTTATTCATTTCGCTGAGCCCTTTTTCCCCCTCTCCTTTTTTCATTCCATTTCTTCTTCTTTTTCAGGGGGGGTGGCTGGGATGACTAGGATGACTGGTGATTCTGGCTACAGCTGGGCAGATGGTTCCCATTATATTCCTATGGTGAGAGTTTGAAGTAATATATATATGATGGAAAAGTAATGCACATTGAGGGTTGTAGCGATATGCTGATCACTGGGAGTAAGTAGATGTTGTTAGTGTTGCACACTCTGGCTCCACAATGCATTTCTCTTTCATTCAGATGACGTTTTGGATGTCAGGCTGCCTTCACTATCAGCGATAATTACCATGTATTGTAAATCAATAAACGTTTATTGTTGATTTTGAAGAAGAATGTATTTAACCTCTGAGACAAACTGTTGGCATTACTGAGCAACACATCTAACACCATCAAAACATCATCAAACCACATTAATCCCCATCAGACACCATCTAACACCAGCATACACAATGAAACACCATCAGATGCCTTCAGATGCCCTCCGACGCCATCAGATACGATCAGACACCATCAAACACAGTCTAACACCATCATACACAATGAAACACCATCAGATACCATCAAACCCCATCAATGCCCATCAGACACAATCTAACACCATCAAACCCCATTAGACACCATCTAACACCATGACACACTATGAGACACCATGAACCATCATGAACCAGCATGAACCACCATGAAACACTATCAGAGTGGACTGCATGCTAATTAACTGAGCTGATTAGAGTGGGGGAAATAAGTATTGAACACATCAAACAATCTAAACATTAAAGTCCATATGTAATTAAAGTTACTTGTAATAAAGTGGAATGAAACAGAAAAAAAGTATTGGACACACTAATAAAAAGCAGAAGACCACAGCAAGGAACCACACAATAATCTAATGATGGGTAAAAGCAAAATGGTGGGTCGTTCAAGACCTTCACAAACAGATTGTGAAATCATGAAAATGGAATTGGCTACAGACATTATTTCACAACTTCTGAATATTCCAGTAAGCACCATTGGGGGCATTGGGGCATTCACCAACAGACTTAAGACAAAAGATCAGACAACATTTTGTCCTAGCTCCACTTAAGACATTTCCGGGCCGATTTTGGGATTCAGCAATGGTCCCTCCTCCTGGATTCGGTCTTAACTAAGAGCAGGATTTAGGAGTGCTGAATAGCAGTCGTAAGTCGGACAGACTGGTGTGTGCCGTGTTCTTAACACTTTGGACGCCAGTTGTGTAAGCCATCATTGTACTCAATGGGCCACCGCTTTAAGATATAGGGATTGATAGCTATTGAGACAATACTATGGCTCATTTGACATCAACTATCCATCGTTCAACATGTGAAAAAGAATACATTTGTTCATGTGTATGTTTGCGTGTTATACCGTGGTGAATATTGTATAGTTTCAGATAGGGATGTACGATATTATCGGCCTACCGATATTATCGGCCGATATTGGCATAAAAATTTGATATCGGCAAATATCGGTATCGGTTTTCAAAAAAATAAAAGTGAGAGTTAAAGGTGGTGGACTGTAACCTGTAAGATCCATAGATTTAGGAGGTCCCCTAGTGGCCAATAACTGTACAATGCAGAGTAGATAAAAAGTAACTGAGTTACAGTACAATATACAGTACAATGCAGAAATAGGATGAGGTACAACTTAGGGTAAGGTGCAATGAGGTATGAGTTGTAGTGCAAATATCTTTACCAATAAATATAAAGTGTGTTAAAGTGTCTAAAGTGGGTAAAGTGGGGGCTACAGTGAGTTGTTTATTTAAAGTGAGTGTGTACGTGTGGATGTGTGTGCTGTGAGTGTATTTGATGGTTTGTTACATAGTGTTATTGTCTTTGAGCATCCTGATGGCCTGGGGATAGAAGCTCCTTCTGAGTCTATCTGTGATTGCCATGAGACTCCGGTATCACTTGCCTGACCGCAGCAGTTCAAAGAGGAAGTTGTTTGGGTGGCTAGAGTCTTTGATTATTCTCTTTACCCCTGCAACGCTTGTTGTAAATGTCTTGGAGAGTGGAAAGCCCACCTCCAATTGTGTCTGCTACGGTCTTGTGCGGTGCTATTCCAAAACCAGGAGGTGATATTGCCAGTCAGAATGCTCTCTATTGTGCATAAGTAGAAGTTCTTAAGGATCTTCGGACTAACTTTGAACTTCCTTAGGCCCCTAGGAAGTAGAGGCGTTGCCGTGCCTTCTTGACTACACTGTCAATGTGTGTGGTCCATGTCAAGTCCTCGGATATGTGGACTCCGAGCTACTTAAAACTGTTCACTCTCTCGACCGGTGCCCCATCAATGCTGAGGGGGCTGTAGTCCCTGACCCCCGACCTCCTAAAGTCCACAATCATCTCTTTTGTTTTGCTGATGTCCAGGGAGAGGCAGTTCTCCTGACACCACCACGCCAGAACCTCTACCTCTTCCAGGTAGGCCATCTCATTGTTTGCAGAGATCAGGCCGACCACTACTGTGTCGTCAGCTAATTTGATGATTGTGTTGTTGTTCCGCTGTGCCACACAGTTGTGTGTATACAGCGAGTAGAGGAGGGGACTCAGAACACTATGTTGAGGGTGATGGATGAGGAGGTGCAGTTGCCTGCTCTCACCACCTGGGGTCTACCCGTCAGGAAGTCCATACGAGTTTATGCGTATTTCTGTACACTCAACATGACTGTAAATGAGGGACATCAGAAATAGTCATTACCTCTTGGTTTTAGGTCACTTGGAGATTCATAGGTGTACTATTAAATGTCTAGGTAGGGAAATGGGTAAATATCCTGCAGCTGAATGGGGAAATATCACAGGGAAAGACTGAAGGGTCATGAAAACAGATCAAATGTGACTTGTAAATGGACAGTAAATGGCTGCTTTTTTATATAGCGCTTTACAATTTGTTACTCACATTTGTACCCATTCACTCACACACAGACGGCGGAGGCAACCATGCAAGGTGCCAACCTGCTCATCGGGAGCAATTAGGGGTTAAGGGTCTTGCTCAAGGACACATCGACACGCTGCCCGGGAGGAGTGGGAATCGAACCGGGAACCTCCGGATTGCCAGACGACTGCTCTACCCCCCGAGCCACTGTCGGTAACTGCCCAGTAATTGACTGAACTTGATGCACAACAAAACAAACATTTCAAACAATATAAGCATTGTGCCGTTTGATACAGACAAAATACAATAGCAATCTGTTTTTCACCTAAAGTAGGAGAGAAGGATGCCAGGGGGGGGAATGAAAGACTTGTGGAAGAGAATGTGAGAAGGAGAATCGACGAGTCCGTCAACTAAAAACACACTTATTCAATCAATATCTGAAATGAAAAAAAGAAAAGAAAAAAGAAACTCCTAACATTTGTACTGTTACTATTATGCACTTTGCTACTAAGGAATCTACCTTGCCTATACTACTAACTACTAAGCTAATATGTCTATACTACTATGCACTCAAAACTGTAGCACTCAAGTTTGACAATGTTTTTTTTCTTTTTACGATAATTTTTTTTGGCATTTTAATGCTTTATTGGATAGACAGAGAGGAAGGATGGGAGCAGATATGGGGAGGAGACATTCGGCAAATGTCGCCGGGTCCGGGAGTCCGCGTTGCACTGAAGTGCGTTAAGTGGTGTGCCACCCTGGCGCCCCAAGTTTGACGAACAATTAAATGTAAAATATTCCACTGTATCAAACAAGATATTTATTTTGGTATAGGGATCGTTACCCCCCTGGGTTATAAGTCGACCTGCCTGGGTAAACAGGTGAAAAGAAAACTGAATGATCTCTTATTGAATGATCTCATTGAAGTATACTTGACAAGGCAGAAAACAAGTTGAAAATACTTGTTCAGAGAGCGTGTTGTTTTTTGCAGCGTGGAGAGTGATTTGGCGGTCGGCTCAGATCTGAACCAGCAGAGCTTCCAACTCTGACGGGAGGCTTCACTTCCTCAATCTGCTCCTCACAGCTGGCAGGAAACAAAAGAGCTTCCAACACACAGTACATACACCGCTGCTATGCGTGCGTGGTGTGCGTGTGCGTGTGCGTGTGCGTGTGTTCTGCTATTCATTTAAAACAGCCCTCGTCGAGGGGGTCTCACTCCCACACACACTCCTGCTAAATAGATACACACACATACAGAGACACACATACACAAACACGCACACTCATGCTGCCCAAGCAGAGTGTTGTCATGTGGTTCAGTAGGGAATGATGTATCCCACATCAAACACAATGTGTATGTATGTCTGTGTGTGTGTGTGTGTGTGTGTGTGTGTGTGTGTGTGTGTGTGTGTGTGTGTGTGTGTGTGTGTGTGTGTGTGTGTGTGTGTGTGTGTGTGTCAATCAAATACAATTTGAGAATTACAATTTAAGATAATTTGCTTACTTGTAAAAGTAATTTAAAAAAAAGTTATTGAAACTGCATGGTGAGCAGTTTCAAGTACCTGGGAGTCCACATCACAGAGGACCTGTCCTGACATGGTCAACACACATTGTTTCTGTGGTGAAAAAGGCGAAACAGCGCCTCTATCACCAGAGACAGTTAAGGAAGTTCAGAGTATCGGGAAAGATACTCCACTCCTTCTATTCCGGGGCTGTAGAGAGCATTCTGACTGGAAACATCACTGCCTGGTTTGGAAACAGCACGGCACAGGACAGGAAGGCACTCCAGAGAGTGGTGCGCTCAGCTGAGTGTACTACGGGTATTGCATTACCACCCCTGCAGGACTTATATAACAGGAGGTGCAAATCCATAGCCTGCAGAATTATGAAAGACCCTCACCATCCCAACAACAGCCTGTATAAGCTGCTGCGGTCAGGCAAGCGCCTACGTACACACGCTGCGAGAACAGAGAAACTCCGGCTCAGCTTCTTCCTCCAGGCCATTAGAACACTGAACACTGAACTGTCTCAGGTGATAGAGGCGCTGTTTCGCCTTTTCCACCACATAATCTATGTGTGTTGACCATGTCATGTCCTTTGTTATGTGGACTCCCAGGTACTTGAAACTGCTCACCCTGTCCACGATAGCCCCATTTATCCCCAGTGTCACCTGCTGTATTCTCCTAAAATCCACTATCAGCTCTTTGGTTTTACCAATGTTCAGGAGTAGGCCGTTATCCCGGCACCAGCGTGCCAGTTCATCAACCTCCTCCCGATAGGCCTTCTCGTCATTGTTAGAGATCAGCCCCACCACCATGTACCGTCCACAAACTTCACTATGGCGTTGGAGCTGAACCTGGCCACACAGTCATGTGTGTACAGTGAATACAGCAGGGGGCTCAGAACGCAGTAGATTGAAATAAAGGTGTTCTATTTCTATCAACCTTCAACCCGATTCAATTGGATCTTTGTTTCCATATGAAGTATCATAAAATGTATCATATGAAATGTATAATTTATTAAATGTATCATAAATATATTAACATTATAGACCAGAACATTACTTCAAGTGACTTTACTTTGCAGTAACATTGAATTTGTCAACATGCCTCTCACCACTGATAATGGGATTTTGACTGAAGACTTTATTATGTCAATGTTTCATTTTCTTTCATTTAGGACACCTCATACATTTACTGATGTAACTCCCTGACCATGCATGCTATATTTACACATGTGGTATTGCTGGATTCAGCACAACCACACCTTTCCGAAAAAGCCCTCATCTGTGTTTCTATGACAATCCATGGCAGAGGTACTACAAAGTAAATGAGAACATTCTGCATAGATATTCATTTTTTACATTTCGGCTTATTTTAAGTATGTCTACATAGGTATATATTTCCTACATGCATAAAGATATTCACATCCAGGTTTTTCTATTAGGTTAAGCAACTGTCTGACTGCTAGCATGTTATGTTTGAAAGCTCTTGGAGCTTGTATTATTAATCTACATGAGTTTATATGTCTCAACTCCCATACGGCCAGGCTATATTTTGATAATTTTTTCCTTTGGGGGTGTATAACAATAGCTATCAATTTAACAAGTTTTGCAATGAAATATTTTTATACAAGAATCCATTGGAGACCTTAGAGATGAGGAAAAACATTATTGTGTTTTGTTCTATCTCCGGTAGGGGTATCTCAACATTTTGGGGGAATTGTCACTAGGCTAGTACCTCATTGCACCTTACCCTAAGTTGCTTTCTGCATTGTACTGTATATTGTATTGTAACTCAGTTACAATTATTTTTTCTACTCTATTGTATATTGTATATATGTATATTGAACACTTTTATTTTACACTTGTTTACGTACTTTTGACTTTCTATTTTAAACTTATCTATTTTCATCTAGCACACTCAGGAGCAAAACAGAAAAAAGCATTTCATATAAAAGTATTCTGTATTTTTGTATGACAATTAATAAAGAAATTTGAACTCAACTAAAACACACTTCTTCAATCAATACAAATAAAATAAAACACAAACCTTCTTATTGTCTTTTACTATTAGGTACTTTGCTACTATGTCTATGCTACTATCTACTATGTTACTATGCCTATACTACCACATATACCAGGGGTATGTAGCTCTGTCTGGTAGTACAGTGGCCTTTAGTTTGTTAATGAGGTCAATGGAATCCCGTGTATAGGAGGGAAGGGAGGTCAAGCATGGCTTGAGACAGTGGTCCGCAAATCTGTACATGGGTCAGTTTGAGAATCAGCATGTATTGGACCCTGTTGCTAACCCTTTTTTCTCAGACATATTCATATATCAGCACTACATTGATGATATATTCATTATTTGGACAGGGAGTGAAGAGTCACTGGAGGCATTTCACAGGTATCTCAACCCCGCTAACTCCAATTTGAGCTTCACTCTGGAGGCCAGCCCCAGCAGCATCAGTTTCTTAGATGTTTTGGTCATCAAGGAGCAAAACACTATCCATACAGATTTGTTTCGCAAGCCTACTGACAGAAACACCTTGCTACGGGGTGACAGTTTCCATCCCACCCACCTCATTAAGAGCCTCCCGGTCAACCAGTTTCACCAAGCCAGGAGAATATGCAGCCTTGATAGTCTGTATCAGAGACAGTCCACGGACCTGAGCAGGAGATTCCATGAGAGAGGGTATCCTACAGAATGGATAGACAAAGCTGCTAACCGTTTTGACGTGGCCACACAGGACGAATGCCTGCAACCCAGTATTAGACCCACTAAGGACCAGTCCCTTCTGTGCTGCACTACATATTCTCCTGTAAGCTTGGAATTAAAAAATACCCTACATAAACACTGGCACATCATCAACTCTGATCCCAAACTCCAATCTATCTTCAAGGAACCTCCCACAGTAGTCTACAAACAGAGGAGGAGACCATGGCAAACTACTCTTGCAGAGAGAAACCTACCACATACATACCCTTCAGACTATGGCCCCTCTTGGGCTTAATGAAGAGTTTGATAACAAACCCTTCCTGTAAACACACACATTCTGTCTCTGGTTCTGTTTTTAAGTTTTCTCATTATATTTGTCTCAATTTTACATGTGAAAGTGTGATACATCTAGCTACTACTGTTATTGAAACTATGTATGTTCTAACATTGAAATTGTAAAATTGTTTTGCAAATTTGAGGCTAATTGATTCAAACTTTGACCTGGTCCATCCCCTATGGCCTATGTATATATACCACACCCATTTCACATGTTGGTGACACTTGACAAAGGCCACAGGCTGAAACAGTGTTTATTTGAATACAACTTGGGAACACTACAGACGGTGTGCAGACTTCTTTTTGCAACTTTACAGATCTATTTTTGAGTCAAGCACCTACTACACTTTGGATGTGCGTGAGTCTTTTCTACTAGCACTCAAGTTTGACACTGGTTGACACTGCCAGAGATGTCTGCTGACTTGTTGTTCACAATTTGTAGGTCGCTTTGGATAAAAGCAGCAGCTAAATTACAAAATGTAAAAATTGTAAATATAATGCACGTCAGGATTAACAATTCATATTGTTCCGCCAACAGTACAATGGAATGATTATTCTCCAATGACTCCTGCAGCATGAAATAATAGGAAAAGCAACCAGCAATAACATATAACATGTTGTTGGGGGTGATCAGGCTCACCACGGTTCAAATACAAACAAATTTGAATGTCCACACAAGAGCAATATCAATCAATACAAGTAATTGAATTCAGGGCAGAATCCAGAGGGGAAAAGCAAAAAAAAATGTGTGATTCAGTCCGAGGGTCAAAAACTCAAAACAGGCTCGCCGTCAGAAAAAGGGATTGTTCACAGTCCAGGGTCAGTACACAAGGGTCAGCCAGTCCAGGGTCTAGTACACAAAGAACACCTACTCGCCTTTACCTCTCCTATTACTACCTCCCACCTTCACAACTCCGAATACACAATCTCTCTCTCTCAATACAACAACTCCAACTCCAACTCCGCTCAACTTATTCCTCTCTAACCTAGTGGTTATGTAGTGTGTGGGACTGGGTGTGTGCACGTGAGATGTGGGTGGACTAATGATGTACAGGTGTGTTCTATCAGTAGTAATCAGCTACCTAATTGACTCTACTCCTTCGTGGCAGAAGTATCTCCCATCCTTCACATATCCATGGGAGGGGGGAGGAGATCTGTCACAATATATACATGTATGCCCCAGTTGTGTTTCTGGGGCATGCTAGATAACTAAAACTGTTCACATTTGTGTCATTCATTATGATACAGTAAATGCACTAATTATACACACATAAAGCTGAATATGTGTTGGTGTCTTCTGTGTGGAGTTTGGATAAAGTGTCCTAAGGAGGGAGGGATAGGTCTAATGAAGCAGACCCCTCCCTCCCATACAGGGTTGGTGTCTAGCAAGCTTGTAACCCTTTACTACTCAATGACTTCCCCACAAATATATATACTGTATTACTGTCCCATATCTTGGGTCTTTGGAAAAACCATACAAGGTCAGAGGAGTTTAATAATATTGGATGGTCAGATAATGTTGATATGAACTGGAATCAAATGTTTTCATAATTACAGAGAGTTAAGTACCGCTGGATACTGATACCGAATTCCAAGAACTGGTACTGGTGCCGGTATCGGTTCAAATGTGAACGGTACCCAACCCTAATTAATACAATACATTTATGTTCTGAGCATTTTTTCATTAGACTATCATAATCAATCATGGAAACAAAATATGTATTCAATAAATGTATACTTTTGAAACATCAAGACTGACACGACATTATTTTGAATGGGAACGGGCGAGTCTGAAACAATAACTATAAGATCAAGTTTCAAGTTTCTTTATTAGTTGTCATACAGAAGTACAGAATACTTTTATATAAAATGCTTCTTTCTGTTATGCTCCAGCGATTGTGCTAGATAAAAATAGATAAGTATAAAATAAGTATAGTAATGTAGACACCTGAATATGTCTAACAATAATTCAATGTGTCTAACTTTAATTCCTTGCATTCTCTGTGTTCGCGATGACGTTGTGTAACTTGCTGACCCCTCTTGATCCTCCATATCCTAACGTTGACACTTAATAGTGGGACATGATACAGGTACCGCCAGGGGGAGCTGGTGGCGACGTTGGGCAGGGGGACACAGGTGAATGAAGAAGGATGGGCTCAGGGCGCGGCGCCTGCGGCGGAACTTCCTCTTCATCGTTTTCCAGAGAAGCAAGAGGTCGCTTGGAGCTGGAGCTCCAGACATCAAGCACGCGGAATATAAACCCAGTTACGAGGCGGGTTAGTAATGGAATATGCGATAGCTTAGCTTCCAGTTAATGCTAAAGAGACATTGTGAACGAAGAAGCAGACGTGCTACTGCCGAAGAGTGTGGTAGATATTGCACACGTTGCGTTTTAGTTAAAGTATAGGCGACAGGACAGGGGGTCGTCCCGACCCACAGCTTAGTTTCAGTTAAGCCTAGCACCACAGTTTAGCCCGCGTGTCGCCCCACCTCTCCAGGCCAGCAGCGGACGTCGCTGCACTGCACGCACCTCCAGCCCCTCAGAGCCGTTGCCCTTCAGCAGTCACCTGCCTAACGTCTACCCAGCCCCGCCTCCTGCTATCACGGTACTTCTCGACGGCCATCTCACCACGCGGACGTTCAGTGGTGAGAGCAGGCCCGCCCTTGGTTAAGTACACTCAAGCCAGTTACAGTGAGCGCTCCGAGTGCTGGAACTTTATCGGTAGACATTCTCTTTGCGTGGAGTGGATCCTTTAACACTTTGAATGCCCAGCAGGGGGCGCACATTTAGTGCTTGAATGCCCACCATCCGCTTCAATGTTAACGTTAATATCGCCTAATCTATGTTTTAAATTATGGCTATGTGTCTAATCTGCCCGTCGCATTATCAATGACCCATTTCCAGTCAACATTGTCGAAGCGGATTGTTTTTTTATCGGTTAATTTCCGTTTTATAGCATTTTGAAAAGCCCTCGTCTTCACGGAAAAAAGAAGAGATTCCATGATAATCGCCCTGTACTGTAATATTCTAGAACGTTGTAATTTTTCGGCCTATTTATGAATCGTTTTCAAATAAACGCTAGATTATCGATAGTATATGTGTACCCGCTGGTGCCGCGCGCTAAAAATCGATTCTCTGAGTTCCTGATCGCTCCTTTTTTTTTTATCCACTTTTTCTCCCATTTTTTTATATTTTCTCCCATCCCAATTTCGTATCATCCAATTCAACCCTCCCATGTCACGAACGCTGTTTCTTGCCTCCCACAAGCCGGCTGCAATGTGGACTAAGTCATACATAGCACAAGTCCCCTCCGGTACTTGAGGTAACAGCAGTCGCATCTTTTCACCTGCGCAGCTCGATCTCTCAGTGGCGAGGAGTAACGCGTGGGAGGCTCACGCTGCCCCCGACACTTCCTGATTCTACTGCGCAGGCGCACCAACCGACCTGTAGGAGTCGCTGTCCACAACGCCCGATCCTCACCCATCAGTTTCCCACCCCCTAATACGGCCAATGTGTATTAGTATGAACGACCAGCTAAACTGAAAGCAATGTGGAGCGCTGGGCTCGAACAGGCAAGCCCAGCGTCTCCGTCATTCGTGGTGAGCGCCTTGCCCACTACGCCAGTTCCTGATCGCTCTTACAGTCAAACAGCCATATCACATTATAGGGAAAAGCTTATATCTCCGTGAAAACGGGTCTGATTATCCTAAGACTGGTAAAATAGATTCCTTACCTGAGATCAAATGGTATCCAAATGGATTATTCCAATTCCTGATCGCCATTCCAAAAATCGATCCTTTTATTGATCCCACGCATATACTGTAAAACACAGTAACCACGCTGTGCTGAGGGTCCAGCATGAAGCTGATCGGCTCCGGTTACATGCGTGAGAAGTAAAATGTGCAGTCCGGGTTTTTTTTCTCATGCTTTTTCATTGAGTCCAATCCAAAAGGGTGAATAACCATCTGGGAGACGATAGGGGCGCTTTTTTCACATCTGAGCGCCTGGGGTGGCTGATTTACCAACGGTAGACTTGGTTGATGAAATATGAATTCAGATCGCTAATTAAATAAACGTTATGGGCATTCAAAGTGTTACAAAGGGTCAGATTAAACCGAATATATATATTTATTGCCTGAGATCCCATGTATAATATTTGTATATCGTTTGATATCCCTTGTATATTCTTTGTACATATACACGGAATATCCCTTTACCTGGTACAGGACAGACCATAATATTCGTTCTCCTATTGGAAGCGATCCCCTAGGCGCCACGGCCATACCCCCCAATGTCTAGTTCAAAGTCACCGCCAAGGCTTGTCTCAACATGCCCAGTTTTGCGCAGTAATACGAGACAGAAATGAGGTTGGCACTAGATTATTCACCGTACGTATAAATACGTCGCAGGTGGATACAGCAGTAGTCTTGTCTTATCCTAAAACGTTCGTTCAACGTATATCGTTCGTTCCTTACTAGTAAAGCCTTCATCACGAGTCAACGACCAAGTGAAGTGAGCAACTTTGCGTCTAAATAGAGCACTTATAACCGCGTGCGAATAGGATAGTAAAAGTGTCAGAGCTTAGTGAAATAACGTCAAGTTCGACCTAGTTAAATGTGAAGTACCGTGCACCGGAGAATCTACACCGGTGAATGCAGAGCCTTTTCCGGCTGGATTATTATATTGCTTTGGTACTGTGGCTGCTGGATCAGAGAACCGTTCTACCCCGCTGCTGTGTGGGATTTACCCGTGAGGAGCATCACTCGAGCCCGTCTCTAGGAGAGGCTGGCTGGCTTTCACCTATGCTGTCGCGCATACTTGGATTATAGCTGCTGCTTTCGTCTGCCGATCAAGGGAGTAATGTACCGCTTCCCGTAGCTGGAGCTTATTGATTCCCCGTTGATCCAGACTTTTGCATTCGAACATTCCTCTCCCCTGCTGGCTTACAACCGGAGGGAACCCCTTAGTATCTCCAGCTGACCTACGAGTGTGCCCTATATAATTCTTATGCTACAGGTGGTATTAATTATCCCCTTCGTGATATGCTCATGGACTTACGCTCTTGACCTATTCATGCACATTCTTCGCCTTACAAGCGCAACTCTCAATCTTAATAAATGTAAGATAATCTTGGTGCTCTTCTAATAAATATTATTCTAAACAGTATTTCTTGTTAAGCCGTGTTATTGTGGGGGTGTTCATCACATATACCTGTGTACTGTATGGCCAGTAGTAATGTACATAACGCAGTAGTGGTTTAATGATACCATACTTATTCAATACAGTCAGGGAATTGTACCCCTCAGTTACAATTGGTCCTTAGAGCCGGAGGGTAATTAGCGTAATATTAATATAATATTAATATTGACATGGCCAGCGGTGAACACTCCACAAACGGCTCTCCTAAGCTAGAACGCCCGACGCGCAGACGGCAGCCACCTTCTTACCTAGAGGACTACGCTGCCAGTCTACTACCTAGCTTTATACAGACGTTAAAGGCGGATAAAATAAATAAAGCAGATAGCCAAAGTATGTCAAACCCTACCGACCAGGCGACCCTGCCAGTAGAGACCCCAGTGGGTTCTAACGAAACTGACCAAGCCCACGGGGGGGACCAGGGGGGACATGACATGACTATACCCTCAGACAACGTCAACGGGACGGTCCCCGGAGAGCTCCAGGATAAAGAAAGCGCTCCAGGGACAGAGCCCGACCCACTACCAGAAGAGAAGCGCGCCCAGGAGACGGACCTCGAGGCGCGCGCGGAGAACGGATCTCCAACGAGCACTGCCAGAAGCCGATCACCTCCGCCGGTGTCTTCCCCCAGCGAAGCGGACAAGATGCTGGCGCAGGCATTCATCGCCACCCTGGCAGCCTCCACCGAACGCGATCGACTTCAAGCGCAACAGACGAGCGAGCGCGAACAAGCTGCAGACCAACGAGAGCGCCTTCACGCGCAACTCCAAGCGCAAGCCCTCAGCGAGCGCGAACACGCTGCAACCGAGCGAGAGTTCTTCCAGGCGCAACAAAGGAGTGAAGACGACCGCATAAGACTGGAGACCAGACGCCTTCAGACGGAAGAGAACATTGAAAGAAGCCGCGCCGATGCACAGTGCGCCGCCGCCAATGCACAGCGCGACGCCGCCAATGCACAGCTCCACGGCGCCCATGCCAGCGCCAATGCACAGCGCGACGCCACCAATGCCCAGCGCGAAGCAGTGCGCGACGCCGCCCATGCCCAGCGCGAAGCAGAGCGCGACCGGCTGCAGGCGCAGACGATGGAAAAATGTATTGCCATGGCGACACCCCCTCTCTCCGCATGGAGCTCCCGGAGATCGTCACGACAAGGGTCTAGGACACATTCCCCTACCCGACCAAGCGACCCGGGACCCCGCCAACAGGAGGATCCTGTCCACGTCTCCGAACCCCCTCCCCGGCCGGTCCATACGAGACCCAGCAACCGGGAAGAACCGGACCACGCCGAGAGACTGAACAGAAGACTCCAGGACCTAGCAGAGGAAGAGGAGGAATGTCAAGCCGACCAGCAGCAACGTACTCTGGACCAGGAGGCCCAGTACAGCCCCGACCAGCCGCAACGTACTCTGGACCAGGAGGCCCAGTACAGCCCAGACGTCAGCCCCGAGGCACTGCGCTACAAACCCCCGACTCAACTCACGGGTGAGTTTGACGCACCGTCAGCACCGAGGAACAGCACCTGGGTACCCAGGCTTCGGTACCCACCAAGTACCAGCCCACGACGACACGTACGGGGAGACTCGCCCAGGAGGCCTCTCCCCCAACGCTCACCGATGTGCCAGCCATCCATGGCATCGTACCTTGGCACACCGACGTTCCCGGATTTTACACGCGAGGACAGAGCACAGTACACGGAGCTACGGATGTGCTTAGAGACTATGCTGTCCGACGTCCCAGACGAGACGTACAAATATGCTATCCTCCTCAAGCACCTGAAGGGGCCCAGAGCGCATAATATAGCGCTGGCATATTCCAACTCAAGTACCCCATACACCGCGGCTCTAGTAGCCCTCGACCAACGTTATGGACGCATATGGGACTACGTGATACAAGAGATAAGAGACATCGACCGTCTCCCCCCAGCCAGAGACAACAGAGCATTAGATGACCTCTCTATCAAGGTACAGTCCCTGGTAGGGATGCTGGGGTCCCAAAAGGAAAAAGGGATATACGAACTGTACGCTAACTCTAATGTAGAAAGGATATTAGAGAAGCTCCCTCCCGCCCGACAAGAGCGTTTTCGGCGGCAAAGAGACCACCGCGACCCCAACGGCCCAGAGGCATCCCTCCTAGACCTATCTGAGTTCCTCGCCAGGGAGGTCAGCAGCCTACGACTGGACACGTTCGTGTGGAGTGGACCAAGCCCCAGAGATGGACCTCGGGATCAAATGATAACCGCCGGTCGGTGACCGTTATGCACCAAGCCGAATCAGTACCGCAGCACAAGAACCACAACACTCCCTCGATGAAAGAGTGGAAGATTGAATGCCAGTACTGTGAAGGGGAACATCGGCTGTATCAATGCGACGATTTCAAGAAGCTGACCACGGATGAGGTGAGTCAGTGGATCAAAGACCACCGCCGCTGCTTCCGCTGCGCGCGCAGCCATATGGCAGCTGAGTGCCGTTTGAAGAAGAAGTGCGGCAGGTGCGGCGGCGCCCACTTGGAGGTCCTGCATGACATCAACAGGCGTCCGCCAGGACAACAAAGTGGGCCCGTCGCGGTAATGTACCAGGCCGAGGCGGTGGCACCAGTACCGAAGAGCCACCAGACCGCCCCCTACTGTACCTACTGCGACGGCGGACACTGGCTGGCACAGTGCGCCGAATATAAGACACTGAACCCAGTCCAAGTTAACCAGTGGCGTGAGGCGGCCCAGGCGGGCGCCGCTTACCGCGCAGCACTGTGCGGGGCCCACCAGCAAAGATTAACTAAACAAGGCAACCGGCCAACAGGAGTGCTCCACATAGACCAGCATAGCGAGACCCCCCCGAGTGCTCATCAAAGTGGTCAGAGTGCTCCTGAGCTACGAGGACAAGGTCCTGGACACTTACGCCGTCCTGGACGATGGGTCTGAAAAGACTCTCCTCCTCGCTTCTGCCGCAGCCCAGTTGGGCCTGCAGGGTGCCAAAGGTACCATGACAATAAGCACCATCAGAAGGGACCAGAAGACCATAAATTCTCCCAATTGAGGCGGCCCACATCGGACCCAAAGGATGCCCAGTCGCGGTTCAGACCCGACTGGGGTGGACGCTCCAGGGCCCCCTCTACGGACTTGACAGTCAACCCTCGTCTACACGCTGCCTGCACACAAAGGTGAGCGACACAGGCCACTCTCTCGTACAGCCCGTTGAGCGGCTATTGACATTAAGCGAGAGGCCTGTGAGAGAACCGTGGGCACAAGAGGGAGTTCGGAACTCCACCCCCCTCAGCTGCGCTCCAGACGTAGCTGACCTCGAACCCAGCACCCCAAGCGACTCCTTGATGGGGCGGCCGGAACCGGCCCCTCCTCAGACGGGGTACAGAGCAAACAAGAGAAACAGACGGAGGAGGTGGAGGCGCAGCCAAGCACAGATCAAAGCAGTCTCAGGCCCGCTTCCTCCTAACCCCCCTACCATCCCTTCCAGCCCGTCAGAAGCGGGTCAAGGACGGGGACAACTTAAAAGTGGACACAGTCGTCGTGATCATAGACCAGTCACTACCCCGAGCTGCGTGGCCGGCCGGCCGCGTAAGCAAAGTGATCACTGGTGCCGACGGAAAGGTCAGAGCGGCAGAAGTGCTCGTCCAGGGGCGGACATACACCCGACCCGTGGCGAGGCTGATAGAGTTGCCAAGGCCCCCGACTCGCTTAATGACGACCATGACCCACTGACTTTGTGAATTGCCCTACTCCTCACAACGGACATTGAGTAGTGGACAAGGCGGTTAATCTGTCTCTGCTTATCTAATTAGGTGCGGATTAATTAGGAGGCGGCTGTTACAAAGGGTCAGATTAAACCGAATATATATATTTATTGCCTGAGATCCCATGTATAATATTTGTATATCGTTTGATATCCCTTGTATATTCTTTGTACATATACACGGAATATCCCTTTACCTGGTACAGGACAGACCATAATATTCGTTCTCCTATTGGAAGCGATCCCCTAGGTGCCACGGCTATACCCCCCAATGTCTAGTTCAAAGTCACCGCCAAGGCTTGTCTCAACATGCTCAGTTTTGCGCAGTAATACGAGACAGAAATGAGGTTGGCACTAGATTATTCACCGTACGTATAAATACGTCGCAGGTGGATACAGCAGTAGTCTTGTCTTATCCTAAAACGTTCGTTCAACGTATATCGTTCGTTCCTTACTAGTAAAGCCTTCATCACGAGTCAACGACCAAGTGAAGTGAGCAACTTTGCGTCTAAATAGAGCACTTATAACCGCGTGCGAATAGGATAGTAAAAGTGTCAGAGCTTAGTGAAATAACGTCAAGTTCGACCTAGTTAAATGTGAAGTACCGTGCACCGGAGAATCTACACCGGTGAATGCAGAGCCTTTTCCGGCTGGATTATTGTATTGCTTTGGTACTGTGGCTGCTGGATCAGAGAACCGTTCTACCCCGCTGCTGTGTGGGATTTACCCGTGAGGAGCATCACTCGAGCCCGTCTCTAGGAGAGGCTGGCTGGCTTTCACCTATGCTGTCGCGCATACTTGGATTATAGCTGCTGCTTTCGTCTGCCGATCAAGGGAGTAATGTACCGCCTCCCGTAGCTGGAGCTTATTGATTCCCCGTTGATCCAGACTTTTGCATTCGAACATTCCTCTCCCCTGCTGGCTTACAACCGGAGGGAACCCCTTAGTATCTCCAGCTGACCTACGAGTGTGCCCTATATAATTCTTATGCTACAGGTGGTATTAATTATCCCCTTCGTGATATGCTCATGGACTTACGCTCTTGACCTATTCATGCACATTCTTCGCCTTACAAGCGCAACTCTCAATCTTAATAAATGTAAGATAATCTTGGTGCTCTTCTAATAAATATTATTCTTAACAGTATTTCTTGTTAAGCCGTGTTATTGTGGGGATGTTCATCACATATACCTGTGTACTGTATGGCCAGTAGTAATGTACATAACGCAGTAGTGGTTTAATGATACCATACTTATTCAATACAGTCAGGGAATTGTACCCCTCAGTTACACAAAGTGTTAAGGGCGAAGAGAAGCAGTACTTTGAACTGACACTGGTAGCAGTGATTAGGAGCGCCCCGACATTTATTATTTGGGGGAAGCCGTGGGCCCACTGTCTTTTGGTTGAACGTGGTGTGATAACGTGTGTTCCTTTATAAAATTCCCATTGAGTAGCTCCAGTACCCCTCTCCCTCTTCCTCCACCTACGGGGGAATTAACAAGTATTTAAACCCTTAAAGGGACAGGTTCTATTACTGTGTCTTGACCAGTGTGGGAAGAACTTTAGTCATTGCCGTAGAGTGAGAGCACTAGGTGCCCAGTGTGGAAAGAGCTTTGCTTATTGTGCCTTGTGTAAATATATGTCTAAGAGATAAGTCTTTCAGTAAAAGAGAGCTAAATGGGAACACTGTGTGCGTGTCCGTTAATGTGCATTCTGTCTAACCCTTTCCTTCCCGGGTAATGCTCATTACTGTTTAACCCTTTCCCCACCCCCCTGCCTATGCATCATTGGGACAGGTCTCTACTCGCCAATCAGGAAGGGTATTGCTTTGGGGAGAAAGTATATCATCCATCATTACTGTCATCGGGTGTGGGAGGGCGCAGGAAGTATTGAGGGAAGTGTGGGTGTATGGGGAAGTTCAAGTTTCAAGTTTCTTTAATAGTTGTCATACAGAAGTACAGAATACTTTTATACAAAATGCTTCTTACTGTTACGCTCCAGAGACTGTGCAAGACAAGATAAGTATGAAATAAAATAACATAGTATAGCATGTAAATTAGAAGTAAAAAAATGAGGTCACAGTGTTCAGTATAGACATATGTACAATGTTCGATGCAGAATAGACGTAACTGAGTTACCATATAATATACAATACTATGCAGTGTACTAATATACAATACTATATAGTGCAAGGCAGAAATGGGATGAGGTGCAATTTAGGTACAATTTACAGTAGGTGTACGAGTTGTAGTGCAAATCCTTTATCAATAAATATAAAGTGTGTTTGTGTGATCTAAAGTGTGGAGAGTGGGTGCTGCAGTGTGTTGTTTGTTTAAGTGAGTGTGTGCGTGTGGTAAGGCTGAGCCCGAACCCTGTTTTTAGGGTTCGAACGTTCGCCAGGGTTACCGAACGAACGTTCGAACGTTCGTTTTTTGTAAATTTTTTAATAAAAAAAAAGTTTTATAAAAAAAAAAATGTTATATAATTTATTTTTTTTTATTATTATTATAGATCCTACGGAGGGCGGCATTGCATAATCTATTGGTGAAAAAACATGTTGTTTACAGTGGTGGCTGTTCATGTAAACATGTAATTAAACAAAGCACTCAGAAGAAAATAAACACGCTACTGAGTACTGCATAAAGTTCCTACTTATGATAAACAATAGCCCTTGCACACCGCAGTCACGTAAGAGGCTAGATAAACAAATGCATTCGTTTTGTGGCATTAGCGTTATATAGTTAGTGTTACACGTTCAATAACACTACTGACTTGTCATTAAGCAATAGGCCGACGGGAAGGAGAGAGGCGCGCGCCTCAGCTCCTTCCACCGTCTACCTAGGAACGGGGGACGACAGAGAGACACCGGCGGGGTGCCGCCGGGCTCCCAACACGCCTGCCGCCCGTCCGCCCTCGGCCAGAGTTGTTTACAACGCAACCACCTCCCGCCATGAAGCTCGCGCTTCATTCATTCATTCATTTATTAATGATCCTTCCTCAGCGGGGAGCTACGGAGTCTGTTGACTCTGTTGTGCTTCTCGGTCTCGCAAGCAGATAAATGTATTGCCGGAAGTAAAAAAATATATAAACGCTTGCCGGTTGGTGGTAACAGCAGAGGCGGGTGCAAGCGGTGTGACGTAATTGGCAGAATCGCCTGTCAATCAAAATGGTTCTATTGCATTGGTTGAGACAATAGTATCCAGCTACAGCCCGGCAGAGACCACACTGGTTGAGCCGAGCGCACTCGGGGGACGCGCCGCTTCACATCGCCTCAACGTCGCACGCCTGCTTTTTTTTTTTTTCACCGAACGTTCGAACCTATTAATTAAAGTCCGAATGTCAACGTAACGAACGAACGTTCGAACGTTCGGGCTCAGCCTTAGCGTGTGGGTGTGTGTGCTGTGTGCATTTGATGGTTGTTGCATAGTGTTTATTGTTCGTTTAGCAGCCTGATGGCCTGGGGATAGAAGCTTCTTCTGAGTCTTTCTGTGCTCGCCTTAAGACTCCGGTATCGCTTGCCTGACCGCAGCAGTTCAAAGAGGGAACTACTGCGAGTCGCCCTGGAGGGCAAGAAGGACCAGCGCACCACCCCTAGGTTAGTGAATCCTAGGCCCCATCCACTCCCTCTGCTAAACCTCCACTCCAATACTCCTGGCCTACAGTCGGGGACTCAGCCGGACCCAGATCTGCTGCGTTCCCACTACCAGGTGGCAGTGTACATCCACTCCCATAAAGCAGGGATAATCCACCCTGCTACAGTAAGTATAAAATAGAAGTCAAGTACGTAGACAAAAGTGTTCAATATATACATATATACAATGCAGAGTAGAAAAGTAACTGAGTTACAATACAATATACTATATACTATACAGTACAATGCAGAAATGGGATGAGGTACAATTTAGGTACAATTTACAGTAAGGTGTAATGAGGTATGGGTTGTAGTGCAAATTCTTTACCAATACATATAAAGTGTGTGTAGGTGTCTAAAGTGGGTAAAGTGGGTGCTGCAGTGAGTTGTTTGTTTAAACTGAGTGTGTGCGTGTGGATGTGTGTGCATTTGATGGTTGTTACATAGTGTTATTGTTCGTTGAGCATTCTGATGGCCTGAGGATAGAAGCTTCTTCTGAGTCTCTCTGTGCTTGCCATGAGACTCCGGTATTGCTTGCCTGAACGCAGCAGTTCAAAGAGGCAGTTGTTTGGGTGGCTGGAGTCTTTGATTATTCTCTTAGCCTTACCCATGCACCGCTTGTTGTAAATGTCTTGGAGAGTGGGAAGCCCACCTCCAATTGTGCGTTCGGCTGAACGGGCCACTCTCTGTAGTCTGCTACGGTCTTGTGCGGTGCTATTCCCAAACCAGGAGGTGATATTGCCAGTCAGGATGCTTTCTATTGTGCATGAGTAGAAGTTCTTAACACATTGAGGACCAGCCGTCGCCGTCTAATATGTGGCTGGAGGACAAAGCTTTGTAAACAAACCGATGTACTTTTGGAGAGCTATATCTATACTTTATAGTATTACTATCTGCCCATTCTCATTGTCACTTGAGTGCATAAACTGTGCCTTCATAATGGCTTAAAGGAAAAAAAATCCATCGGTTGGTTGTCATTTTATAGCGTCGTGAATATAAGGTTTATCACACTTTTCGTCTCAAATATTTTCTGGGGAGCTAGATATAGGGCTAAAGGCTACTAACGTTATATCCAACGGCATTTCTGTTGTATATATTCGAATGAAATAAAACAAACTGCTTATCATCCGGACTATTACAGAGCATCAATGGATGAAATGGGGGCGGCGGGGGACGTCGATTAGTATTATTGATTAGCAATAGAGTGTCCGTGCAAGTAGCCACATTCACTGATTGATTGCTTGCGTTTTACAACAATGTCTGATCCGGCTGTAATTTGGGTGAAGATGGTCCTACCGTCAGCCCATGTGATCGCCGGCAGCATTTCCCCATTATTCATCGGCATCTGGTAGATCGATATGTCCATTGGCTGATCATGAATCCCATTATTCCAGGCTGAAATCTGCGCTTCGAACCGTGATCAACGGTGCATGCTGTTCGCTTGGGATCAGGCTAAAATGAAACGCCCATAGACTGTAAAGAGAATCTGGCCGGTATTGCATGTCGCCGATTTCACAGAGGCGGGTAAATCTGCAGAGTCGATCGGGGATCTTGATCCGTTTATTAATATGGAATAAAACAATAACAACTTGCCACGAGTTAACTCATGGCTCTGGTCCTCAACGCATGGCACCGAAACCCGAGTTAACTCGTGGTTGGGCGGCAAAGTGTTAAGGATCTTCTGACTGACTTGGAACTTCTTTAGGCGCCTAAGGAAGTAGAGGCGTTGCCGTGCCTTCTTCACAACACTGTCAATGTGAAAACTGAATCATTTTAAACTATTTTTACTATTTGTGTTACTGAAAACTGTAAGCGGAGAGCCTATTGGGATGCTAGATCCTAATGTGAAACACTGTGATTCTACCCGTCTATCTTTTTATGCTCGCTTATGCCTGTATTTTTTACTGTTGTGAAGCACTTTGAACTGCAACCTCTGTATGAAAAGTGCTATACAAATAAAGTTATTATTATTATTAATGTGTGTGGTCCATGTCAAGTCCTCGGATATGTGGACTCTGAGGTACTTAAAACTGTTCACTCTCTCAACCGGTGCCCCGTCGATGCTGAGGGGGCTGTAGTCCCTGACCCCCGACCTCCTAAAGTCCACAATCATCTCTTTTGTTTTGCTGACGTTCAGGGAGAGGCAGTTCTCCTGACACCACTGCGACAGATTATTTACCTCTTCCAGGTAGGCCCTCTCGTCGTTTGCAGAGATCAGGCCCACCACTACTGTGTCCTCAGCTAATTTGATGATTGTGTTGTTGTTCCGCTGTGCCACACAGTCGTGTGTGTACAGGGAGTAGAGGAGGGGACTCAGAACACAGCCCTGGGGGGCCCCTATGTTGAGAGTGATGGATGAGGAGGTGCAGTTGCCTGCTCTCACCACCTGGGGTCTGCCCGTCAGGAAGTCCAAGACCCACTGGCAGAGGTCATAGTTCAAGCCCAGGTCCCTGAGCTTGGCTATGAGTTTGGAGGGGACTATGGTGTTGAATGCTGAGCTGTAGTCACATAGTTCCCCTGCCTCTTGTCCAGGTGTGATGCTGCTGTGTGCAGCACATGGGCTATGGCGTCCTCCGTGGACTTGTTGGGGCGGTATGCAAATTACAGGGGGTCCAGGGTGTTGGAGAGGGAGGAACAGATGTAGCCCTTTACTAGCTTCTCAAAGCACTTCATGCAGACCAGGCTGCAGAAACAAATTAGTGGGGGGGCATAAAATGTTCTCGGGGGGGCACAATGGTTTTTCAACACAGGTTCCCTTTTATACGTTTCAGCTGGGACAGCGGCGCTGTGGCTTGCTTGGCGCTGCCCACGGTGCTGAACTAAACAGCAGAGAGGCAATTGAAAAATCTAATTTCTCTCTCTCTTAAGAACATTTCACTTATAAAAACAGACTGAACGGATATATATAACAGACCTGCTGGGGCAGCGGACTGAGAGCAGGGGACACAAACAGGCTGGATAAGATGGTCAAGAAGGCCAGTAGCGTGGTTGGGGTGGAGCTGGACTCTAGCGAGGGTGGCGGAGAGGAGGAACCTTGCTAAGCTCCAGGCCATCAGGGAAAACCCCTCCCACCCACTATACACAGACTTGGCTGACAGGAGGAGCATGTTATAGGCTCACACTACCTAAAAGCAGCACTGAATGGCACAGGAAGTCCTTCATTCCGACAGCCATCAGACTATACAATGCATCACTGTGCCTCACTGCATCACTGAGCACAGAGTGACAATTACCATCTTCCTGGACTCTTACTTTTTAAACAGCACTGTGCATTATTACACCTACTGTAGACTTCAGTATATTTTTACTGTATTTATTTACTGTATCTTTTATTCTATTTGTATTCTATTTCATTTTATTCTATTCTTAGGTCATTTGTTTTGTTATTCTTATTTGTGACTTGTTCTGTCTAAATGTTTAATGTTGAGTGATTTGCCGTGTCAAATTTCCCTCAGGATAATACATTTCTATTCTATATCTTTGAAAAGTCTCCATTTATTCAACACTTCTGAATTCACTGACAAACTGAACTGAACTGACAAAAATAAGGTGCATAAAAAAGCAAACAAAATTCCTCCACAGGCTACTCACCATCATAAGTAGAGCGGCAAGCGGCGTTTGGGGACAGAGTGAAATCTTCTTAAAACACTGTCCCTCCACTCATTCCTGAACTTTTTTGTTAAGTCCTTCTCAAATGCCAACTGAATTAAATTGGCCTTAGTTGCGTCGATGAAGCATATACTAAGGCGATGTTCTGTAAAGACGTTCTTGAGGGTAGAAAACGAATTCTCACAGAGTGCCGTGCTAGCTTCAGTAGTGTTGTTGTTGACATCAGTGCCCACTAGGGCTGTCCCCGACTAAGGATTTGGATAGTTGACTTTGATTGACAAAAAATAAAATAAAAAATAAAAAATTACCAGGGTGGGCACAGCTGACTCAGTGGGCGGGCCCGGCCCCCTAATGCCCACCCATGGCGCCGGGACTGACTTCATGGCTATGGTAGTCATTGAGGCAAGCAGGCTTGAATTTTTTGGGTACAGGGATAATGGTGGACTTCTTCAGACAGGTGGGGATTAGGGCTGCAACTAATGACTAATTAAAAAAAATTTTTTTTTTTTTTTTTAATTACCTATCTTTGTGAAAGTGGCTTCTCAGCTCTGGTCCAGCTGAAGACAGAGCAGAGGAACAGATTGGACACTGAGCATGACCTCAGAGTTGCTTGTCTACCATCACCCCAGACTTTGAGACTCTTGTCAGGACCAAACAACATCATAACATGATGATCCCATAGTAAATTAAAATAATGACTCATGAAACATTTGAATTTGGATCTTTAAGCCACTTTAAATGAAAATGTATTTGAAGAACAATACAGCAATCACTCATAACAAGATAAATAAATTAAATAATACAAATTAAAGTGGAAGTGTACTTTAAATAACTTTTGTTTGCTGTGTGTGAGAGGAGTCCGTGTGTGTGTGTATGTGTGTGTGTCTTACTCTGATCGCTGTGTGAGTGAGAGGAGTGTGTGTACTGTGTAATTTGTGTGTGTGTCTTACTCTGATCGCTGTGTGAGTGAGAGGTGTGTACTGTGTAATTTGTGTGTGTGTGTCTTACTCTGATCGCTGTGTGTGAGTGAGAGGAGTGTGAATGTGTGTGTGTCTTACTCTGATCGCTGTGTGTGAGAGAGAGGAGTGTGAATGTGTGCGTGTCTTACTCTGATCGCTGTGTGTGAGTGAGAGGAGTGTGTATGTGTGTGTGTCTTACTCTGATCGCTGTGTGTGAGTGAGAGGAGTGTGTATGTGTGTGTCTTACTCTGATCGCTGTGTGTGAGTGAGAGGAGTACGTGTGTAATGTATTGTGTGTCTAGTCTGATCATCATCTCCTGCAGGGGAACAATGTTTTCAATGTCCAAAATTTGCTATGGGATCATCATGGTATGATGTTGTCTGGAACCCTGAGAAGCCACTCTCACAAAGATAGGTAGTGCACAAAAAAAAAAATTAAATAAAATAAAATTAAATAAAGTTTTTTTTTTTTTTTTTTTTAATGACTAATCGACGCAACAATTTCTCGTCGACGATTTTTTATAATCGACATCGTCGATTATGTCGACTAATCGTTGCAGCCCTAGTGGGGATGACCGCCTGTTCTAAGGACAGGTTAAATATGTCAGTGAATACCGGGGCCAGTTGGTCGGCACAGACTTTTAGGATGTGGCCGGGGATCCCGTCCGGTCCTGCTGCCTTCTGATATTCACTTTCTTAAAGGTCCTCCTCACCTCATGTTCTGTTAACCTGAACACTGAGTCTCCATCGGCAGTGCCCCCCCCCCCCCCCCCCCCCCTCCATTGCAGTGGTTTGCAGGCTGGTGTTATTCACAGCCTCAAACCTCGCATAGAAGGTATTGAGATCATTTGCCAGTCGTATGTCACTGTTCAGCTTGAGGGAGGTGCCTTTGTAATCGGTCATCGTTCTGAGGCCCTGCCACATACCTCTAAAGTCAGCCTGTTCATACTGAAGCTCAATTGTATCCCTGTAGCGCCGTTTTGCCTCAATTACTTACCTCCTTACGTTGTATCGCGCTACCTTGTGGTCATTCATGTTGCCTGTCACAAGCCCGGCATTGTAGGCTGAGGTGCGCGCTTTCAGAGCTTCGCGGACGGATTTGTCTACCCAAGGCTTTTGGTTTGGGTAAACTCTAATTGTGGTAGTGGGGATTGTCTTCTACCAAAGTACAAACAAAGTCCAGCACTGTCTCCGTGTAGTCATTAATATTATCTGTGTTGTCACGGAACACACTCCAGTCTGCACATTCTAGTGCAGCTTGGAGCGCCTCCTCTGATTCTCCAGACCAATGCTGCACATCTCACGTTACTACAGGGACACGTTTGAGACTTTGTTTATACTGGGGTAAAAGAAAGATGGTGTCATGATGTGACTTTCTTGAAAGGACTGGCAGCTTGCGACTTGTACCCGCTCTTAAATTGCGAGTAGCAATGGTCTAAAATATTCCCGCCTCTGGTAGAACAAGTTACATGCTGGTAGAAATTTGGCAACACTTTTCTCAGATTAGCGCTATTGAAATCACCCACAACCACAATAGCAGTGTCAACGTTAGCTGCTTGAAGTTCGTTTACCTCGTCATGGAGCTTGGAGAGCGCCACGCCTGTGTTTGCGTGAGGGGGAATATACACTCCGATCAGAATGACCGACGTTAGTTCTCTCGGGAGAAAGAATGGCGAGCACTTGATGGATATATACTCCAGGTTTGGGGAGCAGTGGTTTGAAAGCTCCTTCACGTTGCCTGGATCACACCAATTGTTGTTCAACATGAAAGCTATTCCACCTCCCCGTTTCTTCCCGGATTCTTCCTCCGTTCGGTCTTTGCGATGAATGAAAAAGTGATCGGCCGGTTGAATGGCGTGGTTTGGGATGTCCACCGTCAACCACGTCTCGGTGAAGCAGAGAACATTGCAGTCTCTAACGTCTCTTTGGAATTGAATCCGTGCTCTGATGTCGTCCAGTTTATTTTCTATTGATTGCACATTGGCCAACAATATGCTGGGCAATGGCGTTCTGTGTCGCCTGGATCGCAGTCTGTTTCGAACGCCGGCATTACCAGGACGGGAATGATACCCTGCCGCTCTAATCATAAAGGGATGCTCCAGCCAGAGCAACATCCGTCGGTTAAAATAACAAAACTGAACCACTGATGCTAGTGATATCAGAAGAGGCTCACTAGACGTCCACCATGTCTTATGTGAAACAGTCTGGACAGTCAGGAGAAACCCAGCATGGATTCTATTATATCAGTACGGTTCTGCTGGCAGTGTTGCTGCAGTAGCTCATCACTGCTGAATGAGATTATAGATGAACCGCTGAGTGGTGATGACCAGAGACACAACAGACCACTCCCCAAATCCATTTACAGTCATCATCATCATCATCATGCTGTCAGACTCAGGGGAGTCACAGAGGAATAACAAAGTGTTACCTCATCATCACATTCCAGATCATCAGTAAATCTTGTGCCGTGTCAGCCCACTGTGCTTGAGATGGCAACAAACTGAATCCTGAGATCCTGAAGCTAGAAAAGCCAGCATTGCAGCTACATCCAGTGTCCTTTTTCTGCTTGATAGAAGGATATATCGCAATATTCAGCGTGCCAATATATCAATACAGTGATGCACTGACGATCCTCATCCCTGGTCCTACTCTGTACTGTATTCCTCGTCCCTGGTCCTACTCTGTACTGTATCCCTCATCACTGGTCCTAATCTGTACTGTATTCCCCACCCCTGGTCCTACTCTGTACTATATTCCTCGTCCCTGGTCCTACTCTGTACTGTATTCCTCGTCCCTGGTCCTACTCTGTACTGTATTCCTTGTATCTGGTCCTACTCTGTACTGTATTCCTCGTCCCTGGTCCTACTCTGTACTGTATTCCTTGTATCTGGTCCTACTCTGTACTGTATTCCTTGTATCTGGTCCTACTCTGTACTGTATTCCTCATCCCTGGTCCTACTCTGTACTGTATTCCTCGTCCCTGGTCCTACTCTGTACTGTATTCCTCGTCCCTGGTCCTACTCTGTACTGTATTCCTTGTCCCTGGTCCTACTCTGTACTGTATTCCTCGTCCCTGGTCCTACTCTGTACTGTATTCCTCGTCCCTGGTCCTACTCTGTACTGTATTCCTCGTCCCCGGTCCTACTCTGCTGTACTGTATTCCCCCCGTCCCTGGTCCTACTATGTACTGTATTCCTTGTCACTGGTCCTAATATGTACTGTATTCCTTGTATCTGGTCCTACTCTGTAGTGTATCCCTCGTCACTGGTCCTACTCTGTGCTGTATTCCCCACCCCTGGTCCTAATCTGTACTGTAGTCCTCGTCCCTGGTCCTACTCTGTACTGTATTCCTCCTCCCTGGTGCCCGTTTATTGTTGTCCACTAAAAAAAAAACAATAAAGACAGGAGCTCTTCCTGCTATCTTGAGGGTGCCAATCTATTTCCTAATGTTCTTCAAACAACAGCATGGTGAATTGCCACCACGAATTGGGGGCGACAGTGGCTCAGGGGGTCAGAGCAGTCTTCTGGTAATCAAAATGTTTGCAGTTTCGCTTATGGCTCCCCCCGGCAGGGTGTTGTGAGTTGATATCAATCTTATATTGCTTAAATCAACATGCAGTATATCCTTTAAAGTGCTTGACACATCGTTATGCCTTTAGCTAATTCTGTTGACTCAAGCACTATGTGACAGGGCAAATTTCCATTCCCTAGGCCACATTTAGCTAACTCTGTCATTTTCATAAGTGACAGCAGGAGGTGTGCCCCATCCGCAGCACTGCCATTTTCTCTCAAACACGATATCTAGCTCAGCGATGTCCAGTGAATCATCATCCCTACCCTGTTTAGCAACACCACCCCCCCATCATGCATGTCTTGTCATAAGGTTCAAAGGGCCTTGCACACCTTTAATTCTTAGCTCACCCCAGCAGATGCCCTGTACCTGAGCCTCTGTTACATACATTAATAAACCAAAATATGTTGTTCTCTCAGACAATCTTTATCACACTGAGTTTTACATCACACTGAGTGTATTCATAAGCAAATTTCCATAATAGTGTTGAAGTATCCTTGAGCAAAACACTTAACCCCGATGAGCAGATTGGCACCTCACACGGTTGCCTCCGCCATCGGTGTGTGAATGTGTGAGTGAGTGGGTGTATGTGAGGCATAAGTTGGAAAGCGCTTTGGATAAAAGTGCAATGCTGTCTGGCGTTCCGTCAATCACATGCACTAAACAGCTGAAACCCTCTCAACTGTGCTCTCCCATTAGTTGAGCACCGGCGTGAGTCACGCAACTTCACAGGTCAAACTTGTCCAGTAACACTTTATAATAACACTCAGTTATAAGACCTTTATAAGGTATTTGTAGATAATGAACTAATCATGAACAAACCATTTATATACATTCGTAAATTATTATTACATCATTTATAACTATATTTGTATAACATTTACAAATTAGTTACTACATTATTTATAACTCATTATCAACATTGTTTGTACTTGATTTGTTCATCATTAAATAATGTTGTGTAGTAACACATTTGTAGATGATTTAAAATGGATATGAAAAAACAACTATACTGTACCTCCATTTATTTGTTCATGTTCAACAAATTATTTGTTAAGACATTCATAAAACATCTATAAATCATTTACAGATGCTATTGTGTGCCCTAATTGTGAAGTGAAAAAAAAGTGAAGCCTATTCATCATTAAATGAATACACATGTGATGATGACACAAGGGTAATAATTATTTGTATTTTCATGCTGTATCGGCACCTATACAGCCTGAAAAAAACAATAATTATTACCCTTGTGTCATCATCACATACCGCAATATACTGAGCACACATTAGGAACGAACACATAATTCAAATGTAACGTTAGCGCCCACCACATCAAGTACGTCTACACAAGATATAAGAGTTGTAGGTCGGAAATGACTAGATTTAAATAGATTTACCAACAAAAAAGGAGTTTAGCCTAACTTGGCTCTGCTAATGTATATCGTGCTTCCATTCAAACAGACGGCAACAAACGTGAAGTCAAGTCTCACTTGCGTGATACCTCCTCTACATGCTCTGGCAATACCTGGCCAGGGTCTGGGTCCTAGTGCCCCCCATGTTACACTATATGTTATGTGTGCAGTGCACATATTTTATATGTTAATAAAATTGCATTTATCTATAGTCCGAATTCTGTCACTGTTTGATGTCACAAAGAAGGGTGTATCCGAAAGCTGTCTACAACATTTGTAACGGATGATGAAAAAGTGAACAGATAATTAACTGTATTAGACATTTATTAATGATGAATAGGCTTCACTTTAGATTAGGGCACACAATAGCATCTGTAAATAATTTATAGATGTTTTATGAATGTCTTAACAAATCATTTGTTGAACATGAACAAATAAATGGAGGTACAGTATAGTAGTTTTTTCATATCCATTTTTCAAAGCATCTACAAATGTGTTACTACTAGGGTTGGGTACCTTTCACATTTGAACCTTTTTTCGGTACTTTAGTCTCACATTTTTTTATCTAACTACCCCAATTGTAAAAAAAAAAATCAAAACTTCATATAATTTATTATCATATATTATAATATTGCAGCGAGCGTTGTCTGCATCTAGCTTTGTAAAGTGTAAGAGACCGTTTTCGGCTTGCCATTGCGCCGACTGCTTTGTTCTTGAATCAAGTCAAATCCTAGGTAAGCGTATATTGTGCGTGTGAACGTTGACGTGAACGTGCTGCACACTTCATAGGTATCGTTTAAAAAAAAAAAAAAAAGCTAAGTAAAAAAAAAAAAAAAAAATTTAAAATAATCTTTTTTTAACAGTACCGAAATGTGGCACAGACGGATCTCGCGTGAATCGGTACTCGGTAGTACCGACGTGATTCGATCGGTACCCTTAAAAGTACCTAATTCGGTACCCATCCCTAGTTACTACACATTAAACAACATTATTTAATGATGAACAAATCAAGTACAAACAATGTTGATAATGAGTTATAAATAATATAGAACTAATTTGTAAATGTTATACAAATATAGTTAAAAAATGAAAAAAGTTGTAGAACGCGCTCACCTCACTAGACTTGACACTGGGTGCTGTAACCTCTAATATCATACATAAAAATAGGGAAACAATGTCCAGGCACGCACTCCAGGTTTTTCCAAATATATTATAAAATACAAATATAGTTATAAATGATTTAATAATAATTTACGAATGTATATAAATGGTTTGTTCATGATTAGTTCATTATCTACAAATACCTTATAAAAGGTCTTATAAAGTGTTATTATAAAGTGTTACCACTTGTCCTCCTGAGCTGTCCTCCTGAATACACACGTCACACACAACTGGATGCCAACTTGGAATTCCTTGACGTGAATCGAAGATGTTTTATTAAGGCGGTATGACTGTACCTTGAGGGGCCTCCCGAGGGTACCCAGGCCCCACTTTGGGAACCGCTGGACAACAGCGATGGGAGCGGAGACAACGTGTCCACATCAGGCCACTCCTAAATCCATTCCCAGCCTATTTATGAGGGTCAAGCAACGTGCTGACAGTCCAGTACTAAATAATGGATCAGTGATGCTCACTCATTGGCAAATTGTCTTATTGATAATTCTTCTCCGATATGGCTTCTTCCCCCTGCGACCACTCCACCAGGCCACCGCCTGTCAATAACCTAATGCACGTGCCTTTCATAATTCATGATAATCTCATAGGAGAATCCCCCATGGATATGAAGCCCTTTCGCTCAATGTAGCCGGCGATCTGCTCAGTGTGCAAATGCAACACTAATGTGAAGCCGTGTCGATACAACGGTGCAGTAGCAAGACAGTGTGAGTGTGCAGACGTACACATACATACACACTTACAGTATACACATGCATGCTAGGGGTGAGGGGGGAAATCCATACAGCACTATACAGTATCGCTATATTTTGCATGACGATATTATAAATTTTTAATTAGTTCATTAATACTAAATAATAATAAAATCGAAAATACCTACAAATAAAATGAGGTCACCAGTTATGCTCACCAGTTAAGGCATTCTGGAAAGATGTGACCCAACAAATATCAAAACTCGTATCTTGGAATATACCTGTACACCCCTCGGTATTACTATTGAATGATGTTTTTGAGTTTGCAGTGAATCCACAGCTAAAGAGATTGGTTTTATCGGGTATCACAGTAGCCAAAAAGCTGATCGCATCACGCTGGTTTCAACCGGAAAAAATGTGCCGTAAAGTTTGGTTTCTTACATATCTCGATGTAATTTACCATGAAATATCTACAGCAAGAATTCTGGGTCTCAATAAATCCAAAATGTCAATGTGGTTAGAAGTGGTGGAGAGAATAAAAGCTAGCTTATAATGGTAGTGTCTGGTTAGGTGCGAGGGATAGTGGAGGTACTTCTCAAGGTGGGGTCCGGGAGGGGGGGGTTCGAGCTGGAGCATATGTATGTAGGTTTTTTAGATAACAGGTATTAGGGGTATATCATATATAAGACAACTAACTAAAATGTGATCTCATTGGATGTGCCCTGACAATTAATGCTTGTATATCTTATCGTGTGTTGTCATGTTTGTTTATATGTTTGTTTAAAAAATTATAAAAAAATAAAATACAAAAAAAATAAAATGAGGTGACCAGACTGAAAACATTATCATTAGATAAAACTGATTTTCGTTGTGGACATAATTTGCAGTTGAAAGAAAAGGAATGGAAGCAGATATGGACCGGCTAGCCTAACTGTTTGGCCTAACTGGAGTTTTAAGCTAGGCTAGCTGATCCATATCCACGTCCATTATATATAATATAATTATATAATTATATGTTGTCCCCCAAACATACTATAGTCCCAGATTACATTGATTAACCTCTTAAACCCGAGCGGTCCAGTACGAGATTGATATCACGCCATAAATCCATCAATACAGAACGTATTAATTAATGTTGCGTTTCTTTTTAAAATGTAGCCAAGAGTAAAGACCCTAACCCTGTCAAAACAGCAGTCAAAGTGTATATTTTCAGCACTATGTTTGTTTACCAATGATTTTAAGTGTTATTAGTGAAATATGAGTTTATAGAAATATCAGCGCATCGAGTCAGAAAAAGGCGCATATTAACACAAAGACTTGGTGCAACCTAACTTGTGTAGTCTTTTGAGAGAAGAGACCCAGGGCTTTCGAATTCCAAAAAACGACACTTACGAGCCCCTGTCAATCATCTGACTTATAGCGTGAAGCTTTTTTTTCTCTCATTATTTTCGTGATCATATCTCATGGGTGGAACAAACCTGAACGTTATTGCCATAAAATAGAATGCAGTTCATTTCTTTACCTTTCTGTGAACTTCTAGCTAAAAAACGTGTTGCAATCTGATAAAAAATGGCGGAGCAATTTACATTATAAAAAAGTAACTGTACTTACAGTAGATTTCATTCACGGCCTTGCTGGCCTGTCAGGGGCGCCTGGTGGTACTAAATCCAGATTGAACTCTGCCATTGGAAAGGGGAGATTTGGCCCGCTCCATATATGTGTGTAAGCAAAGCAGAATTGCTCCACCTGCCGGCCAAATCCTCCCCCCTGACCGACCTCTCCATCACAGTCGAGAATGCAGCTGTGACCGCGTCCCCGACCGCCAAGAACCTTGGTGTAACTGAGGGGTACAATTCCCTGACTGTATTGAGAGTATGGTATCATTAAACCACTACTTAGTTATGTACTTTAATTACTGGCCATACAGTACACGGTATATCTGGTGAACACCCACACAAGAATACGGCTTAACAAAGAAAGTTATATTTAGAAGTATTTATTATTAGAGCAGCAACAATAGGTTACAATATTGAGAATTATGAATTGCGCTTATATGGCGAAGAACACTTAAGTAGGTCAAGAGCGTAAGTCCATGAGCATAATAAGATGGGTATAACTGACACCACCTGTAGCATAAGAATTACATAAGGCACACTCGTAGTCAGCTGGAGATACTAAGGGGTTCCCTCCGGTTGTAAGCCAGCAGGGGAGAGGAATGGTCGGGAGCAAAGTCTGGATCAACGAGGAATAAAGAGACTCCAGATACAGGAGACCTCCGTAGACAAAGCAACAGCTATACTCCGGTATGCAAGACAGCATGGATGAAAGCTAGCCAGCCTCTGTGGGTCCTAGAGGCGGGCTCGACGGTGCTCCTCACAGGGTAGATCCCACACAGCAGTGGGGTAGACGGTTCTCTGCTCCAGCAGCCACAGTACCAAAGCAATATAATCCAGCCGGAAAAGGCTCTGCATTCGCCGGTGTAGGTTCTCCGGTGTACATATCCAACAGTTCTCGTCTAGGACTCCTCGGATGGCGGCACGAGTTTAGGCCGCCTAGCCTGGATAAGTGCACTAGCTCGGTACGACGAACCGGTGGTAATGCTGGTCACTGTAGAACGGTAGCCGCACGATACACTATAAATAATAGACTATTACGTTACAATAGAATAAGTCGAACTCGACGATACAGCGTTAAACTCTGACACTTTAGCTATCAATTCGCACGCGGTTCTCAAGGCTCTATTTAGGGGCAAAAGAGGCCCACTTCACGGCACGTTGTATCGTGGTGAATGCTTCAACGTTTGGGGTCAACCTACTTTAGGCTAAGTTACTAAGTGCTGCTGTATCCACCTGCGCCGTATTTATACGTAAGGTGAATAATCTAGTGCCAACCTCAGTTCTGTCTCGTATTACTGCGCAAACCTGGACATGTTGAGACATGTCTTAGCGGTAGCTTTGAACTTGCCATTGGGGGTATGGCCGTTGGCGCCTAGGGGTCGCTGTCCAATAGGAGAACGAATATTATGGTCTGGCCTGTACCTAGGTAAAGGGATATTCCGTGTATATGTACAAAGAATATACAAGGGATATCAGACGATATACAAATATTATACAATATATCTCAAGTAATAAATATATATATTCGGTTTAATCTGACCCTTTGTAACAGCCGCCTCCTAATTAGTCCGCACCTAATTAGATAAGCAGAGACAGATTAACCGTCTTGTCCACTACTCAATGTCCGTTGTGAGGAGTAGGGCAATTCACAAAGTCAGTGGGTCATGGTCGTCATCATGGGAGTCAGGTAGCCTTGGCAACTCTATCAGCCTCGCCACGGGTCGGGTGTATGTCCGTCCCTGGACGAGCACTTCTGCCGCTCTGACCTTTCCATGATCACTTTGTTTACGCGGCCGGCCGGCCACATAGCTCGGGGTAGTGACTGGTCTATGATCATGACGACTGTGCCCTCCGTCAAATTGTCTCTTTCTTTTACCCATTTCTGGCGGGTCTGTAGAGACGGTAGATAGTGGAGGAGGAAACTGTTCCAAAACTTGTCAGCCAATACTTGACTGTACCTCCACATTCTTCGGCCGTTCGTTTCCTCAGGTCTGTACACGGTCTGTGGGAGCGCGGGGTCCAGCCGCCCCATCAAGAGAGTGTTGGGGGTGACTGGGTCGACATCTGCTACATCACTTGAGACGTAACCGAGGGGCTTTGAGTTCAATACTCCCTCGATCTCTGTGAGGACTGTCGTGAGGACTTCTTCTGCCACGGTCTGGGCCCCAAGCACGGCGTACAGGGCTGTCTTTATTGAACGTACTTCTCGTTCCCAGGTTCCCCCGAAGTGAGGGGCGTTCGGGGGGTTAAACTGGAAATCAATCTGAGAGGGAGCGAGGTGGGTCTTAAGTTCTGGGCCCATAGCTTGGAAGCTCTCTCTCAGCTCTCTTTCTCCGCCTTTGAAGTTTGTCCCGTGATCAGACAATAATATAGACGGTTTTCCTTTCCGCGCTGTGAATCTCCGGAAGGCCATAAGGAATGAGTCCGTACTCATGGTTGGAAGGAGTTCTATGTGTATCGCTCGGGTGGTCATGCATTTGAATACAATACCCCACCTCTTCTCCGTCCCTCTTCCTTTCTTCACATACAGCGGGCCGAAGCAGTCCATACCGGTGGAGTGAAAGGGCTTGTCGCCGAGTCGGAGGCGACAGGGGGGTAGGTCAGCCATCCTGGGTATACTGGGCTGTGCTCGCCACTTGCGACAGTCTAGACAGGTCCGCTGGAAGCGTCATACTGCTTCTCTTCCTTGCAGTATCCAATAGCGACGTCTGATCTCAGCGAAGACTCTCTCTGCCCCAGCGTGGTGCACGTCCTCGTCATATTTCTTTATGATGAGCTCTGTGACCTTGTGTCGGCTGTTGAGAACTATAGGGAACTTGACGTCATCCGTTAAGTCCGGGGCCCTTCTCAGACGACCACCCACTCTGATGAGATCATGGGCGTCGCGCTCAGGGGCCAAGTGGAGCAGTCTGCTGTCTGACGGGACTGGCTTTGATCCCTGCAGACAGTCTAGCTCGTCGGGGAACGAGTCTCTTTGGGCTCGCTGTAGCAGAAGGAGTTCTGCTTCTTCGTAATTAGCTGCATTAATGTCAGTAGTGGAGGGAACCTCAGGGTGGTGCCACAGGAATGTCTTTAACTGTGCACTCTCAAGGGTGGGGCAGTCGTCTATGTTGGGGTCTGTGGGGACTGGTGTGTGTGTCAACCCACAGAACATAGATTTCTTCATCTCTGCCTCCTCTTGACTAGCCTCCCGTGGGGTGGGGTTAGGCCACTCTTCTTCCGGGAGCTTGAGGAACTCGGGACCGTCACTGTAGATATTGTGACGTGTGAGGTCATCCAGGGACATTCCCCGTGTGATGACGTCTGCTGGGTTCTGTTTTGTGTCCACGTACCTCTAGCATGCTGATTCTGTTAACTCTTGGATCTCTGTGATTCTGACTCCCACGAAGACCTTGTATCTACACGAATCGGACTGGATCCATGTGAGTACGGTCATGGAGTCTGACCACAGGATTGTTCTTTGCACCGGGATGGTGAGTTCACGTTGGATTAACGTGGCGAGTTGCGCTCCTACTAGGGCTGCGCAGAGCTCTAGACGCGGGATCGATTGTTGCTTGCGGGGGGCTATCCTTGAACGAGCCAGGATGAAGGCGGTATGTATTTCTCCTCCCTCCTCTCGGGCCCGCAAGTAAGCCACCGAACCGTAGGCTACTTCGGAGGCGTCGCTGAAGACGTGCAGGTCCATCTGGCACGTCTCCAGCCGCACTGTGGAAGTAGCTGCGGCGTATGTTGACACCTGGGAGCGAGTTGAGTTCTGTTTCCCACTCTCTCCATGTGGAAGCAAGGTGGTCGGGTATGGGGTCGTCCCAGCCCTGGTCCTTGTCCCACAGCTCTTGCACAATAATTTTTGCCCTGGTGGTGTAAGGTAGAATACATCCCAACGGGTCATATTGTCTGGCGAGTGTTCTGTATACGCTCCGTCTGGTGGTTGGTAGTGAAATCGACCTTCCCTGCTCCTTGGTCAGGGGTGTGTGTCTATAATGGAGCGAGTCTGTTTTGAAGCGCCAGACTAGTCCTAATGTCATTTCTTGGGCTTCACCTGGGATGGTCGCCATCCAGGTCTCGCTGCTTGCTGCCTTGTTCTCTGGGGAGAGGCTGCGCAGTACTTGAGGGTCGCTGCTGGCCCACTGCCGGAGATCAAAGCCGCCTTTGATCAGGGAGGCGCGGAGCTTGAGTAGGAGGGCCTCGGCCTCTTCTGGCGTCGAGACGCTTTGCAGACAGTTGTCCACGTAGAAACTCTTCTCTACACTTTGTCGGACCTCCTCGTCAGCTGCTGGGTCCTCTGCGACATGTTTTTGCAGTGCGAACGTAGCACAGCATGGGCTGCATGTGGTTCCGAAAGGGAGGACTTCCCATTGATAGATGGATGGTTGCTCATCCCCGATCCTCTCTCTCCATAAGAACCGCAGCAGGGGCTTGTCCTCTTCCACTAGTCGCACCTGCAGGAACATCCCTTTGATGTCGCCGCTGATGGCCACTTTGTTCTGGCGGAAACGTAGCAACACGCCTAGTAGAGAGGGGCCGAGTGTTGGACCGGGCAAGAGTTCTTTATTCAGATTTTGTAATCCGATCTGGTAGCTGCAGTTAAACACAATACGATCCTTGCCGTTGTGGTGGACCTTGTGGTGGGGCACGTACCATGATTCGGTCGTCTGATCGGCCTCTTGAATGTCAATTTTCTTTATGTGTCCCGCTGTGATTAGCTTGTCAATCTCAGCGCGGTACACAGTGGCTTGAGCGGGGTCTCTGGCTAGGCGCCGCTCGGTGTTCAGTAGATATCGCTCCGTCGCTTCTTTTGAGGCGTGGAAGGTGGGCATACCATCTCGCCTCAAGAGTGGAGTTGCGTATCTCATCACTCCATTGACCTCGACTCTCTTTGTCCTCTGCTCGAGGAGGGCTATGGCATAAATGTCTTCCTTGGAACGAATGTGTTTCTTTTCGTTCTTAAAGGGCATTGTCTCTAGTGTCCATAGCCTCTCGACGTGCTGTAAGAGGGTGGTGTCTTCTTCTGTCACTCTGGAGTGGAGGCAGCGAGTGGCTGCTGGTCGGTTGGGATACCTGGAGAGGGGGCCTTGTAGTGTCCATCCTAGGCGGGTCTCGACTGCTGCTGGACAGCCTCTGGGCCCGATGAGGTGTGCGTGGTCGGATCCTATGAGCAGGGTCGGGGTGGCGCTGTCGATGAGCGGTATAGGTAGTTGACGCAGGTGCACGTATTTTTCCATCAGCTTGGAGATGGGGTAGGTGTACCGCGACAGGCCTATGTCTTGGCTGGTGAAAGCGTTAGTGATCTTATACCGCCTCTCTGGCTGCCCGCTTGCTGCGATAGTGAAGGAGACGTTCTCACCCTTTATTGTCTTCAGGTCTCTTCTTATAGTACGAATTGTCATCGTTTCTTCGCTCCCCCGCAGACCCAGCTGGGCTGCAGCGGATGCGAGGAGGAGAGTCTTTTCTGACCCGTCGTCAAGGACGGCGTAAGTGTCCATGACCTTGTCCTCGTAGCTTAATGTCACTCGGACCACTTTCAAGAGCACTCGGGAGCTCCCGCTGCTGGCGGGGTCAATATACATGACGCTTACTCTGGTGCTGCTTGGGGGTGCGAGTTTCTTCCTGTTGCTGTCATGCAAGACGTCCAAGTGGGCGCCGTCACACCGGCTGCACCTCTTCTTCAAGCGGCACTCGGCTGCCATATGGCTGCGCGCACAGCGGTAACAGCGGCGGTTGGACTTTATCCATTGACTCACCTCGTCGGCGGTCATCTTCTTGAAAGTGTCACATTGTGACAGCCAATGTTCTTTCTCGCAGTACTGGCATACAATCTTCCACTTCTCTTTCGTCGAGGGGGTGTTGTGGTTCTTGTTCCGCGGTACTGATTCGGCTTGGTGCATGACGGTCACCAGCCTGCGGTTATCGTTGGATCTCCGAGGTCCATCTCTGGGGCTTGGTCCACTCCGCACGAACGTATCCAGTCGTAGGCTGCTGACTTCTCTCGCGAGGAAGTCGGCCAGGTCTAGGAGGGATGGCTCGGGACCGTCGGGATCACGGTGGTCTCTTTGCCGCCTGAGCGCTCTTGTCGGGCTGGAGGAAGCTTCTCTAATATCCTTTCTACATTAGAGTTAGCATACAGTTCGTGTCTACCCTTTTCCTTTTGGGACCCCAGCATCCCTACCAGGGATTGTACCTTGATAGAGAGGTCATCCAATGAGCGATTGTCTGTGGCGGGGGGGAGACGGTCAATATTCCTTATCTCTTGTATCACGTAGTCCCATATGCGTCCATAACGCTGGTCGAGGGCTACTAGAGCCGCGGTGTATGGGGTACTTGAGTTGGAATATGCCAGCGCTATATTATGCGCTCTGGGCACCTTCAGGTGCTTGAGGAGGATAGCATATTTGTACGACTCATCAGGGACGTCGGACATCATAGTCTCTAAGCACATCCGTAATTCCGTGTACTGTGCTCTGTCCTCGTGCGTAAAATCCGGGAACGTCTGTGTGCCAAGGTACGATGCCATGGATGGCTGGCACATCGGTGAGCGTTGGGGGAGGGGCCTCCTGGGCGAGTCTCCCCGTACGTGTCGTCGTGGGCTGGTACTTGGTGGGTACCAAAGCCCGGGTACCCAGGTGCTGTTCCTCGGGGCTGGCTGTGCGTCAAACTCACCCCTGAGTAGAGTCGGGGGTCTGTAGCGCAGGGCCTCGGGGGTAAAGTCTGGGCTGTACTGGACCTCCTGGTCCAGTGGAGTACGATGCTGCTGGTGGGCTTGACCTTCCTCCTCTTCCTCTTCCTCTGCTAGGTCTTCTAGATCTTGAAGTCGTCTATTCAGTCTCTCGGCGGCATAGGCCGGTTCTTCCCGGTTGCTGGGTCTCGCATGGACCGGTCGGGGAGGGGGTTCGGAGACGTGGATAGGCTCTTTCTGTTGGCCGGGCTCCGGGTCACTTGGTCGGGTAGGGGAAGGTACCCTAGACCCTTGTCGTGACGATGCCCTGGAGCTCCGTGCGGAGAGAGGGGGTGTCGCCCTGGCAATCAATTGCTCCATTATCTGCGCTTGTAGCCGGTCGCGCTCTGCTTCGCGCTTGATGTGAGCGAGGTCGCGCTCTGCTTCGCGCTGGGCTTGGGCTGCGTCGCGCTGTGCATTGGCGGCGTCGCGCTGTGCATCGGCGGCGGTGCGCTGGGCATCTTTCTTTTTTTTTTATCCACTTTTTCTCCCATTTTTCTATATTTTCTCCCATCCCAATTTCGTATCATCCAATTCAACCCTCCCCTGTCACGAACGCTGTTTCTTGCCTCCCACAAGCCGGCTGCAATGTGGACTAAGTCATACATAGCACAAGTCCCCTCCGGTACTTGAGGTAACAGCAGTCGCATCTTTTCACCTGCGCAGCTCGATCTCTCAGTGTCGAGGAGTAACGCGTGGGAGGCTCACGCTGCCCCCGACACTTCCTGATTCTACTGCGCAGGCGCACCAACCGACTTGTAGGAGTCGCTTGTTCACAACGTTCGATCCCCACCCTTCAGTTTTCCCTCCCCGTAATACGGCCAATGTGTATTACTGCGGACGACCAGCTAAACTGAAAACAATGTGGAGAGCTGGATTCGAACACGCAAATCCTAGCGTCTCCACACTGGTGGCGAGTGCCTTGCCCACTACACCACCTAGCCGCCCACGCTGGGCATCTTTCAATATTCTTTCAATATTCTCTTCCGTCTGGAGGCGTCTGGTCTCCAGGCGTATGCGGTCGTCTTCACTCCTTTGCTGCGCCTGGAAGCGCTCTCGCTGGGTCGCAGAGTGTTCGCGTTCACTAAGGGCTTGCGCTTGGAGTTGCGCGTGAAGGCGCTCTCGTTGGTCTGCAGATTGTTCGCGCTCACTCAGTTGTTGAGCCTGCAGGCATTCTCTTTCCATGGTAGAGTGTTCGCGCTCACTTAGCTGTTGCGCCCGGAGGCGCTATTGTTCCATGGAAGAATGTTCGCGCTCGCTAAGCGTCTGTGCTTGGAGTCGATCGCGTTCAGTGGAGGCTGCCAGGGTGGCGATGAATGCCTGCGCCAGCATCTTGTCCGCCTCGCTGGGGGAAGACACTGATGGAGGTGATCGGCTTCTGACAGTGCTCGTTGGAGATCCGTTCTCCTGGCGCGCTCCGAGGAGGTCTATCTCCTGGGCGCGCTTCTCTTCTGGTAGTGGGTCGGGTTCCGTCCCTGGAGCGCTTTCTTTATCCTGGAGCTCTCTGGGGACCGTCTCGTTGACGTTGTCGGGGGGTATAGTCATGTCATGTCCCTCCTGGTCCCCCCCGTGAGCTTGGTCAGTTACGTTAGAACCCACTAGGGTCTCTACTGGCAAGGTCGCCTGGTCGGTAGGGTTTGACATGCTTTTACTATCCGCTTTTTCCGCATTTAACGTCTGTATAAAGCTAGGTATTAGACTGGCAGCGTAGTCCTCTAGGTAAGGAGGTGGCTGACGTCTGCGCTGCGGGCGTTCTAGCTTAGGAGAGCCGTTTGTAGAGTGTTCACCGCTGGCCATGGTTAATATCAATATTATATTTAGATATTACACTGATATTCATCCGGCTCGAAGGACCAATTGTAACTGAGGGGTACAATTCCCTGACTGTATTGAGAGTATGGTATCATTAAACCACTACTTAGTTATGTACTTTAATTACTGGCCATACAGTACACGGTATATCTGGTGAACACCCACACAAGAATACGGCTTAACAAAGAAAGTTATATTTAGAAGTATTTATTATTAGAGCAGCAACAATAGGTTACAATATTGAGAATTATGAATTGCGCTTATATGGCGAAGAACACTTAAGTAGGTCAAGAGCGTAAGTCCATGAGCATAATAAGATGGGTATAACTGACACCACCTGTAGCATAAGAATTACATAAGGAACACTCGTAGTCAGCTGGAGATACTAAGGGGTTCCCTCCGGTTGTAAGCCAGCAGGGGAGAGGAATGGTCGGGAGCAAAGTCTGGATCAACGAGGAATAAAGAGACTCCAGATACAGGAGACAGTGCAATAATCCTTTGGTCCGTAGACAAAGCAACAGCTATACTCCGGTATGCAAGACAGCATGGATGAAAGCTAGCCAGCCTCTGTGGGTCCTAGAGGCGGGCTCGACGGTGCTCCTCACAGGGTAGATCCCACACAGCAGTGGGGTAGACGGTTCTCTGCTCCAGCAGCCACAGTACCAAAGCAATATAATCCAGCCGGAAAAGGCTCTGCATTCGCCGGTGTAGGTTCTCCGGTGTACATATCCAACGGTTCTCGTCTAGGACTCCTGGGATGGCGGCACGAGTTTAGGCCGCCTAGCCTGGATAAGTGCACTAGCTCGGTACGACGAACCGGTGGTAATGCTGGTCACTGTAGAACGGTAGCCGCACGATACACTATAAATAATAGACTATTACGTTACAATAGAATAAGTCGAACTCGACGATACAGCGTTAAACTCTGACACTTTAGCTATCAATTCGCACGCGGTTCTCAAGGCTCTATTTAGGGGCAAAAGAGGCCCACTTCACGGCACGTTGTATCGTGGTGAATGCTTCAACGTTTGGGGTCAACCTACTTTAGGCTAAGTTACTAAGTGCTGCTGTATCCACCTGCGCCGTATTTATACGTAAGGTGAATAATCTAGTGCCAACCTCAGTTCTGTCTCGTATTACTGCGCAAACCTGGACATGTTGAGACATGTCTTAGCGGTAGCTTTGAAGTTGCCATTGGGGGTATGGCCGTTGGCGCCTAGGGGTCGCTGTCCAATAGGAGAACGAATATTATGGTCTGGCCTGTACCTAGGTAAAGGGATATTCCGTGTATATGTACAAAGAATATACAAGGGATATCAGACGATATACAAATATTATACAATATATCTCAAGTAATAAATATATATATTCGGTTTAATCTGACCCTTTGTAACACTTGGTGTTGTCCTCGACGACCAGTTGAACTTCTCTGCTCACATTGCAGCGACAACCAGAACCTGCAGATTCCTCCTAAGAAACGTCAGAAGGATACGCCCCTTCCTGACAAAAGAAGCCACCCAACTACTCGTCCAATCAACAGTCATCTCCCGCCTCGACTACTGCAACGCACTGCTAGCTGGCCTCCCGGCCACTGCCACCAAGCCTCTTCAACTCATTCAAAACGCAGCGGCCCGCCTGATCTCAAACCTACCGAAGTCAGCCCATGTCACCCCACTTCTTAAGGACCTGCACTGGCTCCCCATTGCTGCACGTATTTGCTTCAAGGCCCTCGATCTAGCATACCGTGCGGCAAAGGGAATCGCTCCCGCCTACCTCCGGTCAATGGTCTCTAACTACACACCCTCAAGACCCCTACGCTCTGCATCTTCTGGCCGCCTCAGACCAAAAAAAAAAAAAGAATATATATATATATATATATATATATATATATATATATATATATATATATATATATATATATATATATATATATATATATATATATATATATATAACCCTGACTAACCTTACTGTCATGCACTTGTCCTAATAAACTAACCTACACTGTAACACGCAACACTTTGATAAACATTGTTACTCAGCTGATAGAGTGTACCCTTCTTGCTGTCTTGTCGTACAGAACTTGTAAGTCGCTTTGGATAAAAGTGTCAGCTAAATGACTAAATGTAAATGTAAATGTGTGACTTGGCCATAATAAGGTCATTTATAGGCCTGATATTACATATTCTATAATCATATTTCATGGAATATAGGATTCTGTCCGGATGGCAGAATTCAGTACTGTATCTACAAAACATCCTATAAATCGTCTGCCCTTTATTTATTTGCTTACACATGATCTCAAGAAGGTGCTGAATGAGCTCAGTGACAATTGTTCATGTCTGGAAAATGTTTGCATGGTGTTATTCACCGTCAAAGACAAAAAAAAGAAAGAAAAACAAATTATATTCTCCATCCCACAATACGAAATATTGTGTCTGTTCATTACAATTTACTCAAGCATAGTAACAGACACAATATGTCTGACACTGGGAATACATTCCCTGAGATCCATAGATGTCCCTCGATACCAAGAACATGTAGAAGTGGAGCAATCTTCCATTTACAAATTTTCTGAAAATAGGGCTAGGGCTTAAGAGGTTAATATCCAATACCCAAATGTCCTGTCTCCACCCTTTGTCTCTCACCTCCAACACCTACCCCCCCCCCCCTCCTAGCTCACCATCCTATCACCCATCCTCCCTCATTCACCCCTCTCCAGCCCTCCCCAACCCCAATCCTCCTATCTCTTTCCGAACTGGTCATCTGGCAACACCCCCTTTATCCTGGTATAAAGGTCTACATTAACATTATTCTGGGAGCTCTCTGGGGATACGAGGCCTTCATGGAGTCATCCGCTATAACTCTCTGACTTACTTGCATTGTGATACTCTGAGTACATTCTTAGCGCAGGCTATTTCCCTCCACAACGTACACAGGACGAGCTACAATATGTTTTCTAATTATGTTAACATTAGGTAACGTAACGTTAGCAGTATCAACGTGAGATTGTCTGAAGCCAAGGAGTCGTCTGCAAACAAAACATCAGAGAACGAATGTATTCACAAAATGGATCAACATTATTGACTCCTGTGACCGAAGTACCGATGATTACTTCCCCCAGCCATGTTTTCATGCATTTCTTTATGGCCGCATGTGTATTACGTGATATGGCCATTTGTACATTTGGCCGGTACATTTTAATCTAAGCGGCAACGTTGCCCGGAAACCCTGAGACACACTCCAATCAAAGTATTTGTATTAATAATTCATTAATAATTAAATAAATAATGCATTAAGTAAATATGGCTCCTCCTGGCTGCCTGCACTTAGCTAGTGTAAGGCTGTTGCTGTACAGCGTACACACTAGCTTGTTATTTTACCAATAGACATACAAATATGGTTTCACACACACACACACACACACACACACACACACACACACACACACACACACACACACACACACACACACACACACACACACACACACACACACACACACACACACACACACACACACACACACACACACACACACACACACACACACACACACACACACACACACACACACACACACACACACACACACACACACACACACACACAAAAGACAATCTGCCATGTCCCAAACTAGACCACAATATAAAGCTGAAGCTGAACGCTTTTTTATAGATCGAGAACATACGTAGATCTATAGTAGAATAGACAGTACTCACCCAGAACGTTCCCTGGATACACCTCATCTAGCTGCTCTAGTTCTCTGCCCATCAGCAGGTACAGGCTGTCCATGGTGCAGCACGACAGGTGAGGCACCGCTGACTCAGAGTTCCACGCACTACAGCCCTCTGGAAGCTGGTATAGACGAGAGAGAGATAGAGGGAGAGAGAGGGAGGGGGATATATAGATATATATAGAGAGAGAGATAGAGATAGAGATATATAGAGAGATATAGAGAGATAACAGAGAGAGAGAGCGATAGAGAGAGATAGAGAGAGAGAACGAGTGAGAGCGAGAGAGACAGAGACAGAGAGCGATAGAGAAAGAGACAGAGAGCGAAGGGGGGCAGAGAGAAAGAGAGACACAAGAGACAAGTTAGTGTGTGGTTTGGCCTCACCTCATATTTCTGGATTCCAGTGCATTAGCAAACAGTAAACATGTGTCGCAGACAGTGGGCAGTACAGGTAACAGGGTTCCTGCAGGTTTCTTATCCTCGTAGCTAGAGCGTCAGCTATCTTGAGCCTATTTTCACTGTGTCACATTGTTAGCAGAGCTATATTTTTACTAAAAACAGAAACCAAAAAAGTAAGACCCTATCACTCTGCCCTCAGATGCATCCATTTCAGATTAATTCATTCACGAACACCCATAACAAGAGTGTTATCAGAGTCCACAGCCCCTAACAAGAGTGTTCTCAGAGTCCACATGAACAGCCCTAACAAGAGTGTTCTCAGAGTCCACATGAACAGCCCTAACAAGAGTGTTCTCAGAGTCCACATGAACACCCCTAACAAGAGTGTTCTCAGAGTCCACATGAACAGCCCTAACAAGAGTGTTCTCAGAGTCCACATGAACACCCCTAACAAGAGTGTTATCAGAGTCCACATGAACAGCCCTAACAAGAGTGTTATCAGAGTCCACATGAACAGCCCTAACAAGAGTGTTCTCAGAGTCCACATGAACAGCCCTAACAAGAGTGTTCTCAGAGTCCACATGAACACCCCTAACAAGAGTGTTCTCAGAGTCCACATGAACACCCCTAACAAGAGTGTTCTCAGAGTCCACATGAACACCCCTAACAAGAGTGTTCTCAGAGTCCACATGAACACCCCTAACAAGAGTGTTCTCAGAGTCCACATGAACACCCCTAACAAGAGTGTTATCAGAGTCCACATGAACACCCCTAACAAGAGTGTTATCAGAGTCCACATGAACAGCCCTAACAAGAGTGTTATCAGAGTCCACATGAACAGCCCTAACAAGAGTGTTCTCAGAGTCCACATGAACACCCCTAACAAGAGTGTTCTCAGAGTCCACATGAACACTTCTAACAAGAGTGTTCTCAGAGTCCACATGAACACCCCTAACAAGAGTGTTCTCAGAGTCCACATGAACACCCCTAACAAGAGTGTTCTCAGAGTCCACAACGCCTAAAAGCAAGTGATCCCAACTACTACCATTACAAATCTATCCTTTGTCAAGAGGAGAACGAGAGGAGATCCCTCAGGCAGCTGGTCCAGAGGCTCCTCAACCAGCACAAGGCCTCAGGACAGCCCTCAAAAATCGGGCCCAACCAAATTACAGCTAAAGAAAAAGGAAATTACGTTAACTATTGGACATCACAAAAAAACAATGCAAACTTCAATGCTATTTAGTGTGTAGACAGACTATCTGAGCAACATGACTAATGAGAAAATAAGAAAGTCATTGACTATGTACAGCCTGGCCGTAGAGACTGGCCAACTAGAGAAGACAGGTTGTGTCAACTGTCCACAGAGAGGTAAATACGGAACATCTCCTGCTACAATGTAGCACATATGAAGACATAAGAACAAAGTTGTAATATAAATGTAATGTACAGTTCAAGAATATTTAAAATACAGCATCTACATGGAGAACATGTTTAGAAGTAGATGAGAAGAGACAGAATAAGCAAGACAGAGACATAGGCAGAGCGAGAGACAGGGCAATATAAAGACAGATGCAGAGAGAGACCGATAAATAGAGACAGAGAGATAAAGACAGAGAAGACGATATACAGAGACATAATACAGACAGACAGATAGAGAGACAGAGAGATAAAAATATATAAAGTCATACACACAGAAGCAGAGAGACACACACACACAGAGAAAGACACAGAGAGATTTGATTTGATTTGATTTGATTTTTATTTAGTACATACAATTTATACAATAGTATAAAAACAAGGGGTACAAGGATAACATGTGAAAGTCTATCGACTTGTTTCCAACATGGTCCCAAGAAGAATACAATAAATCACAAAGAAAGAGTTAAGAAGATAAAATAGATACAACAAGTAGATAAAATAGACAACACAATTTTCTGAAAGAGCCTCATTACAGCATGTCATGTTCCTGTTCTTCAAGAGTGGTGGCCAAGCACCCTCTGCAACCTATTGTTGCAGATGTCGCTTCACACCCCTCTTGAAGACAGCAATAGTGGGGGAGTTTTGGATGGCCCTGGGCAGAGAGTTCCACAGCCGGCAGGCTGTAGACAGAAAGCCATTCTGTGAATAGGAACCCTTTCTAGGCTCATAAACTGAGAGCTGCCCAGACCGTAACTGTCGTCCGTGGACCTGGCCACGCAGGACAATACGAGAGCATAAATATCTGGGGGCAGATCCATTTAACATTTTATACATATGTCCCAGTTTCAGAAAGGAGACCCTCTGCTCCACAGGGAGCCATCCCACCTCATTGAAGTGACATGGCTCAATATGGGTTTGAGGTGGCAGATTTAGGACCAATCGTATGGTCTTATTTTGGCTGGTTTGTAGCCTGTGTTTACTTTCCACTGTAACACCACTATACCAGTACGTACATGCATAGTCATATTGGCTGAGGATCATGCAGTTGGCAAGCAATTTCATAGTTTCCAGTGATAAGAACCTATTTTTTCTGTGCAAAAATGTCACCCTTGTGTTAACTTTTTTGATCACCTTCAGGGCCATTGTTTTCCCTGAGAGTGTTTGGTCGAGGTCTGCACCTAGGTATTTAACACAGTCTCTAGACTCGACACTGAAGCCATTACAGCTGATCTCAAGTCGGGAACATTCCTTTAATTTATGTTTTGAGCTGAATAGAATTGACTCAGTTTTTCCAAGGTGAATCGATAATCTGTTGTCAACTAACCATTTGTGAAGGCTTTCCAGATAGACAGACAAAGATATATATAGATATAGTGACACAAATAAAGACAGAGATAGAGATGAAAACAGAGTCATACACAAAGCCAGAGAGATACAGAGAGAGAGACAGAGAGATAGAGAGAGAGAGCGAGAGAGAGAGGGGGGGGGAGAGAGAGGGAGACATAACAACATTAACCCCAATCACATCCATCTGTATTCTATCAGATCCCAGTCCTAATGGAACAAATCATCTATCTGCCACTAATAAACCGTGGAGAAGAACATAATAATCATGCCGCTAAATTAGTACCATTAATCCTGCGTGTCTATCTTCTGACGGAGATTCCAAGATGAGCACGCTCATAGAGAAATCGGCAGAAGTGAACGCTTTTGAAGGGGCGGGTGGTATTGTTCCCTTTTTAATGCCTTTTATCGGGCAGAAACAGTGTCTGTGTTACGAGGAGATGCAGTCGGTGAGACTCTCTGTCATCTGAGGTGAGGACTTGTGTACTGAAACCACACACACACACATTTGCGGAACAAGCCCATCAGTTAGCGGTGGAGTCAACGTTGTCCTCGTTTACTTTAAGCGTCTGTTTACTCAACATGGTTGTAACCGAGGGCGACCTCAGTGGTCTCCCGGTCCTTAAGGAAAGGTTGGAGAACATGGTTGTAACCGAGGGCGACCTCAGTGGTCTCCCGGTCCTTAAAGAAAGGTTGGAAGACATGGTTGTAACCAAGGGCGACCCCAGTGGTCTCCCGGTCCTTAACACTTTGGGTGCCACGTTGTTTCCGGGGGCCCATCTATTCAGTGCCAGCATTAAACAAATTTTTCTCTCCACGGCCTACTTGGGCAAAACTTAAACATAAAACGCATGTTTTTAACACTTTCACATTGGTTAATTAATTGTTATTTTATTATTACCTGGCAAATAATTATTTATAAATAATAATACATAAATAATGCTATGTGTAACTGAGGGGTTACAAAATCCTGACTGTATTAAAGATTGTGATAGATTAAACCACTGCTAGTTATGTACTTTAATTACTGGCCAGACAGTACATCAAATATAGATGGTGAACACTCACAAGAACACGGCATTGACAAAGAAATAGTATTTGAGGGTATTTTATTATTATGCAACATTAGGTTACAGAATGAGAATTAGGGTCGCGCTTGTATGGCGAAGAATATGCGTAAAGTCAGTCAATAGCATGAGTCACTAAGAATAGCAGGAATCCTACGATGGGTCTAAGTTGACACCACCTGTCGTATAATAGCAACTATAGAAGGCAACGCTGGTACCGCCTGGAGACAATGGGTTCCCTCCGGGGTGTAAGGCCTGGAGGGTAGAGGAATGTTCGGATACTCAGTCTGATTCAATGAAGAATAAAGAGACTCCACGTACAGGAGTCGGTCCTTGTAAATCCCACGATCAGCAGCAAAGCAATAGTTGTAATCCAAATGCTCGATAGCACTGATGACAGCTAGCCAGCCTCTGTCCATGAGGCCAGCCTGAGTTGTAATCCTCACGAGGTTGAATCCCAAACGATAGTGGAAATCAATGAGGCTCTTCTCCGGGTAACGCGTTCCAAATCAATATAATCCAACCGGTAATGGTTCTGCAATCGCCGACGCTGGTTCTCCTGTGCACATGTCCAACGGTTCTCCGACTAGGCCTCCTCGGGTGCGGGCGACGTATTTAGGCCACACACCCTGGCTAAGGTACACTAGCTAAAACACGACGAACCGCTGGGTAATGCTACACACGAACGAACTGTGGCCGCACGATATACAATAAATGAACGACTATTTACTAGGGATGTCCGATATTATCGGCCGACCGATATTATCGGCCGATATCGGCAGTAAAATGTGATATCGGAAAATATCGGTATCGGTAAAAAAAAAAAAAAAAAAAAATAACAATTTTTTTTTTAACATTTATTTAACCTTTATTTACCCAGGCAAGCAAGTAAGAACCAATTCTTATTTTATTTATTGTCAAAAGTATGCATGTTGGTTTAAAATGTTCATTTTTACTTTTTTAATGATCATATTTTGCACAGATAATGCTTACATTTAGAAAGCCTTTTGAATGCATCCAGTGAAATTATTAGTTACCTGAAATTATTCCGTTTTTTGGGGGGGAAACCCTGCATATATCGGTATCGGTTGATATCGGTATCGGTATCGGTATCGGAAATTGGAGTTGGACAATATCGGAATATCGGTATCGGTAAAAAAGCCAATATCGAGCATCCCTACTATTTACTTCACATTAGATTAGGTCGAACTTGACGTTACTGCATTAAACTCTGACACTTTACTATTCTATTCGCACATGTTCTCAACGCACGAGTTGCTCACTTCACCACGATGAACTACATTGGCTTGTTTAGATGGACAAGCAGGTGCTCGGGGTAAGGTGGGGTAAGGTACTGCTGTGCGCACCTTGCGCTGTATATATACTTAAGTGATTTTCTAGTCCCAAACCGCAGTCTTTGTCTGGTATCAATACGCTGTCTCCGGGCATGTTCTGACATGCCTGAACTTGTCTTTGAACCTGACGTTGGGGGCTTGCGAGCTGGCGCCTAGGGGCGCTGTCCAATAAGGAGAGTGAATATTACTCTGGTTTGAACGCAGGTAAAGGGATATTCCGTGTATATATAAATAATATACAAAGTATATCAAACAATAAAGGTAGATTCTCAGTTTTAATCTGGCCCTTCACAACACTATGAATAATGTAATTTGGTCACGAACGTGATAACAATTTTACAGCATTATCATTAACATTATGCATCATAACTTATAATAAATTAGTTAATTGGTTAGATATTATCCAGGTTAAAATATGTAATACTTGGTTAATAGGATGATAAATAGTTTGTAAAACACCAATGAACTCTCTGACCCCTATTATGAAGTAACAACTGTTGTTTATAGTGTACTCAGTAGTAAGATAAGATAGATAAGATATTAATTTTTTTAGTTTTTTTCAGTTCAGAGGAAAAATACATTCACATCAGCAGTTCATACAAATTCCTACAGTGGCATAAGAAAGTGTCTTTTCAGTATATAGATTGTCCGTCAGTATAGTCATGTACTGTATAGCCTGCATGCTGGCAGTTGTGACAGTCTCTTCCTCTGATCTGGCGGTCCTGTGGCTGCAAGACAGCCCAGGTCGCTTCTTAACCCCCCTCCCAGTCCCCCGTGTTCGCATAGACATTTTAGGAAAGTATAGAATAAAAGTTTTTATTATTATAATTTTTTTTAATGCAATGAAATGAAAAACTAAAGTAAATCATAATTGTGTTTGTTAGATACCCTCTAATCCTGTTACAAAGTAAAAGGGGGAAAAAAAGCAACAAAGAATACAACAACAGAAAAACAACATGCTTTTTGTTCAGTCTCTGGTGTCAGAATACAAGTGTTCAACATAGTGGAGTACTGATTTTACCTTCTGGGCCGCAGTAAGTAATATTTTTATCGATTCTGTCATTGCGCCCTGTGCTCTAGCACTGGATGCCTCTAATCTCAAGACTTCGTAGAAAGACCGCTTTCAACGGTGAATATTGAGACTATGAGGTGGTTTCCATCTCATTACAAGCATTTTCTTTGCTGCCGTTAAACTGGCCAAAAACACTCTCTTTTTGTGAGGTGTTAATCTTAGAGATGAATCATCATTTAATAATAAAATGTGTGGCAAACAAGGTATGTTTATCTCCGTTATATCAGTGAGAAATAATGCAGCATTGGCCCAAAAAGCTAGTACTCCTGGATAGGGTTGGGCACCGAGAACCGGTTCTAATAGGAACCGGTTCCTAACTTCCGGTACTGGAACCGGAAGTAACATGTTTGAATTTTGATTCTTAAAAAAAGAAATAATAATAATATTTGTTTTACTTTGTTAATTAACACTTTGAGTGCCAGCGACGAGATTTCTCGTTAGTTCATGCCGACCGTTGAGTGTCAGCGACGAGATATCTCGCTTTTTTTTATTAGCGATTTGAATTCATATTTCATCAATCTAGTCTCACGTTAGTGCTGCAAACTCTCTCTGAGCTCCATTGGGAAAATACCGCCCCCTATCGTCTCTCCCTGTGGTACTGCACCCCTTTGGAATGGATTGAATGAAACTCATGGGGGAAAAAAATATCAAGTCACCCGAGAGGATCGGATTCATTGCCGAGCCGCAGAACAGCGTGGAATACATATTTCCAGTACCCAGCGTTGGATCAATAAACGCGATATTTGGAATGGCGATCAGGAATTGGAATAATCTTTTTGGAGAACATCTGATCTGAGGTAAGGATACTATTTTACCAGTCTTAGGATAATCAGAGCTTTTTTCACAGAGATATCAACGTGTGCCCTATGTGTGTGTGTGTGTGTGTGCTGATCAGGAAATGAGAGAATCGATTTTTCAGCTCGCTTCTATAGCGTGCATAAGTACACATATACTTCAAAGAATCGGAATCGAGAATCGTTTTAGAACAGGAATCGAAATCTGAACCGAAATCGTTCAAATCCAAACGATGCCCAACCCTACTCCTGGACATTCCCACATCATATGTATATGTCCCCATGACTTTTTGCGGACATAAAGAACATAGGGGACTTTGTCAAATTTAGATTTGACAGAGTTTCCAGAGTGATAAAGTATTTGTATCAATTTGTAATGAGTTAATTGATTATTATAATTACGAGAGGTTAACGGAATATTATCCCATACATTATGCGAATTTATGCAGGCGTTGTAACTCTTTAAATCTATGTTCCAGACAGTGATATTACCTGTAGTTCTGTTTAGTTGTCCTTGTATTTTATTATATAACCCAGAAACAAAATCACTTTTAACATTTATGCCACTCTATAAGCATTAAAGGATGAACTGGTAAAGGTTGATTCCATGGGACACCATAAGTGTGCATTTGCAGTGCGCAACTGTAAATATTTGTTTGAGCTCTTGAAAGGATCTGAGACTGTGTTCACTGTATATGTCAGATAGTTAGTGAATACCTTGCCTCTGCCAATTGGGAAATGTAACTGGTTTCCCACCCAACAGTAAGAAGTTGTTATCAAAAATAGGGGTATCTAGGTGCCATTTTGTGTCCCACTGTCCCATTCCGGCAATATATTTCCAAACGTAAATTGAATGTGCTATAATTGGGCCGAAATTAGTACGGCAAAAGCTTTGGGATAGACCAGAAAAGAGGATATATTTGAGTGTATATGGAGATACAACGTGCTTCTCCATATTCACCCATGGTATGTCAGAATCATTATTGATCCATCTTAGCAACGGCCTGAGCATAAAGGAGAAATAATACTGTTCAAAATTAGGAACCAATAGCACTCCTGCTTTCCTACTGTTTTGGGGTGTGGAATTGCTGATTCGTGGATGTTGTTCACGCCATATCAATTTTAATACTAGCACCTGTAGCTTCTCCCAAAATACTGGAGGTGGTGGTAAATTAATCATGCTTACCAGAAAATATATCTTAGGGAGAATATGGGTCTTGACTACTGAGAGCCTGACTGAGAATGTAATTAATAATAGTGACCAATGGTTTAACTTGTCAGATATTACCTTTTTAAGACTCTTGTAATTTTGTCAATGGATGGGTATATATCTATACCTAAATATCTGAAACAAGAACCCACTAGTATTTATGTATGTAACTGGGGACTACTTGCTGCTGTATTTAGGGGGAGTCAAATTTACTTATTCAAATTGATCTTGTAACCTGAAATAAAAAAAAACTTAATAGTATCCAAGACTACAGGTAGGGACCGTGGTGTATTGTCAAGGAATAATAACAGATTGTCTGCATACAGACACATTTTATGGTAAGTGTTATTTACTACTATTTGTTTTATTTCCGCACAATTTAAAAAAAATTGGGCCAAGGGTTCAAGAGATAATGCAAATAATAGTGAGGAGGCGAGGCAGCCCTGCCTGACGCTATGTCTGATAGGGAAGGGTGTGGGACACTGATTGGATGTGATAACCATGGCTGTTGGATTATGATATAAGATTTTGAGCATATTTATAAATGCGTCTCCAAATGCCATATTATTCATGGTGTGCCATCCATAAGTACCCCCATTCCAGCCTATCGAAGGTATTTTCGGCGTCAAAGGACAACACTGCACATGGTGATATTTTAGGAGCTCTGTCAATAATGTGTAAAAGTCGTCTTAAATTATCTGATGCAAATCTTTGTTTAACAAATCCAGTTTGGTCTGGGTGGACCAATATTTGCAGTATCGTCTCTAGATGCAGAGCGAGGACCTTGGCATATAATTTTAAGTCTCCATTAAGAAGGGACAGTGGGCGATAGTTAGCGCAAATGTTTCCATCCTTTCCCTTTTTCTGTATCAGTGTGATAATTGCAGTACTTATGTCTATTAAAACTCCCTTTCATAATGGCTTGTTGGAACCTCTCGAGTAGTATTGGACCCAACTCTTCCCAAAAGGTCAAGTACAGCTACGGTGGGATACCATCGAAACCTGGTGATTTCCCATGTTTAATTAATTTCAATGCATCGTATAGTTCCTCCAGGGTAAAGAGAGAATCCATTAAGGTTATTTGTTGCTCTGTTCATTTAGAAAGATCCAAGTCTTCAAAAAAGGAGTCTAAATCAGCTTTTGAAAATTGAGCTTCAGATGAATACAGTTGTTGATAAAAAAGTTTTAATTCAAGATTTATTTTGACCGGATCATTTACCATCACTCCTTCTTTATTTTAGATTGATGTAATGTCTGCTTTCTGTTAATTATATTGGATTTCCCTAGTCAACACAAAGCTTGGATTATTTCCATTCAAATACTCAGTTTGGGTCGCTCTGTGAGCTAGGAACTCTGCTTTTTGTGCCATTAGAGCATTTAATTCGGACTTCACTTTCCAAAGCTCCCTTTCTCTTTCTTGATCGTAGTTGTTTTGTTGTTCTGCAGTTAGCAATGAGTGTCTACTTTCCAATCTAGATATTTCTTGATGATGGGCTTCGTTACATGCTGAAGCAAATTATATTGTATTATTGCGGATAACCCCTTTATAATAATAATAATAATAATATAATTTAGGACCTGCTCAGAGGTCATCAATCGGCACACATGCGATGCATGCATGCAATTCGTATCTGCGATTAACCCATCCCGTCGTCCTTCCCCCCCAAGGGCAGCCGAGAGCAGACAGGCGTCAACGTGAGCCGCGCCAGGGGACCAATCCAAGTGCTCCTGTCCGTCTTCGTCAAGGACGCCACAGTGTTAGCGATCTATTGTTGTGCATGTTTTTCCATTGGGTTTATCTTATCGGGGGGGAAACCCTTGCGAGCACGGGGAGAACATGCAAACTCCACACAGAAAGGCCTGGGAGATACCCCACCTGGGTAACTGGCATCATGGAAACCTGGTCCCCAAGCGGGAATCGAACCCTGGACCTTCTTGCTGTGAGGCGACAGTGTTAACCACTACACCACCGTGCCGCTTGTTTAGTTGCATCCCATAGAAATCTTACATCTGTAACGCTATTTTTATTGATATTAACTCATTCAGCGCCGGAGCTTAATGCACGAGAGGGCGCTAGAACGCCACTGCTTTAATCAATGGGGGAACTGCAAGATTTGAGAGTGCTTAAAATATATCTTAAATTATAGCTATGGGTCTAATACACCAGTCGATTATCAGTGAGTTGCTTCCAGTCAACATGTACAAAACGGATTGTTTTTTCATCTGTACATTTCTGTTTTATACCGTTTTGAATATGAGTATAGTTTGGGTTCTTCTGAGTAATTCCACGAAAAGACGCGATAATAGCCCTTTAGTGGAATACACTAAACACATTTTTTGCCTGATTATCGAATCTTCCTGAAATCAATGCTAGATCATCCTTATTATCCTTCCTCATGCAAGAATGAAAAGAGCCCTGGACCGCGACGCTCCCCCTGCCACCTCCTCCCACCCAACGGCACACAGCCACACACACACACAGAGACAGTGTCGATCGGGGTCGAAATAAATATCAGATCAACGATCAAATTTATATATAGTGTTCTTACCTTGTATCTGATGTAATGCAAAAGAAATAATCCAATTATCTGATCGCCATTCCAAATACTGCTCGTGGAGGTCCGTACCACATTACCGACCGTTACATATGGGCGGGCGGGCGGGGTTACTGTTCCATGCCATCGTTGCATAGACCTACCTCGCCTGAGTATTTAAACCCCGCCTGCACGGCTCGGATCGTCCCAGAAAAGAAACTACACCATTCCCAATCGAGTGCAATACCAGCTGGAAGGCGTAGGTGGCGGTATTTGCCCTTTTGCGAGCTCAGACCCATTCCCAACGATAACATCAGGCTGGATGGATGAAAATGTATGGATATCGCTAACAAAAGAAATAACGATTAAAACCTGACTATACTTGTGATTGGCGCTGAACGGTCGGCGAGTTAACCCGACTATCATCGTGACTGGCGCTGAATGAGTTAATGAAAAGGCTGAAGTCTGATCTAAATTGCTCACAGAATGATGGATCCTGCAGTAATGTTAAATAAAATGTCCATCTAGTAGCACGTTTTGGACATTTTTCAATTATGAATACACACAGATTGGCATGGTGGTCTGATAAAGACATGTTGATAATGTCCGTCTTTTTAACACAGTGAAAAATATTAGCAGATATTAATATATAATCTATTCTTGAAAATGTTCTATGTCTATTTGAAAAGAAGTTGTATTGTTTTAAACTTGGGTTATAATTTCTCCAAACATCGATCAATGAATGATTTGACACCAGATTTTTAAATGCTGTAGTAGATGAGTTGACTGAGGTTGGACCTGACTTATCCAAGCCTGGTGATAAAACTGTATTCATGTCTGCACCAAAGATTATCCCACAATCTGAATACTTTTGTAAGGTCTGTTAGTTGAGCATAGAAAGCAGAGTCATAAGTGTTAGGGGCATATGCTGATAACAGCAATATCTCTTTGTCACCCAGAATGCCCTTTAGTATAAGTGATTCTGCCATCTGAGTCATTCCCTTTCTCAATAGTATTGAATTTAAGATTTTTTAAGATTTAAGAATTTAGATCTAGATATCTAGATATTAGAATTAATACTCCTTTTGTTTTATTAAATCAAATCAAATCAAATCAAATGTATTTATAAGGCCCGACAACACACGTTAATGTCCCCATGGGCCGTACATGTCTTCTTTAAACAAGTCAAGAAGAAAACATAACAATAAGTCAAGAACAGAACAAGAACACCATAAGGTCCAACAAATTTTAAATAAATGCAAATAAATGAAAGAATGCAAGCACTCCCAGACATACCCCACGCAAAGGTAAGGAAAAACTCACAAAAACCTAACAATAGGGAAAAATGCTCCACAGGCAGTGTGGCGGAGAGAAACCTTAGAAGGGCCATTCAAGGGGGGATCTCCCTTCTTAGATGTCGGTGATAGTAGTGTTGCAGACTAACAGTTGGTAAGCATGCACTCAAGTGTGTAGTGAAACACAGATGAGTGCATGCAATAGCAACTGAACATTAATTAATAATAGCAGATGAGGAAGAAACAACTATGTATCTATTATTTAAATTGTTTTCCAAATCTTGTGACATTATGTGAGTTTCTTGTAATAGAGCTGTATCGATCATTTTCCTGTCAAGATATTCGAGACAACTGCTATACTTGATATTCTTATTTATTCCCTGTAGATTCCATGAGTATATTTTTTTGTGCCATAATACAGTATGTTCTGTAAATTTTATTTAGATTTGGCAATTATTATTATGTATATATATGAATTATTCAGGGCACGGTAACAAGGGGGTTTATATTTGCATTAAATTGTCAAGATGTAGAACCAAAAAAAAAATATATAAAAAATAGGGAAATAATATAAACACCGTGGAACCCTTCCCTATAGTTGTAGTCTAGCATCAACCCAAAAACCTCCCACCACCCCTCCACCCCCCACCGAAGACGGTCACGTGGGTAGAATACCTTAGTATTCTTATTCCACACAGCCACCTTCCTACCTCCCATTATCTGCCTATTGCAGAGTTGTGACATGTTAGCTGGTCAAACAGCTCCCTCTACTGGTCTCCCTGTGTTATTAACTACCTGCATTACCAAAAACCAAAATTGCGAGGAAAACAGAGGGAGATAAAAAAAAATCCTTTTCTTTCTTTCTTTAATTTATGATCAATTATATTGGGTACGGAGAGTCATGCTATGGGTGATATTATTGTCCTCATTACTCATGGTGACCACAGCACCATCCATAGCAGCACTAATGTTAGTAAAGATAACATAAAATAAGAATACCAGCTATGGTAATCCACCTAACATAGCTACCACTATATCGGTCACTAATAACATAAATCGTAATAATAATAACCAAAAAATAGATGAATATATAAACCATATATAACCCAAATTATATTAGGTTAGGAGAGTAATGCCATGGATGATATTATCGTCCCCATTAATCATGATGACAACAACACCATCCACACCAGCAAGTCAAGTCAAGTCAAGAGTTTTATGGTAGTAACAATAAAATAAAAATACCAGCAATAATAATTCACCTAACATAGCTACCACTAATACTGTCACTAATAACATAAATCGTAATAATAATAACACAAACATAATTGAATATATAAACCATGAGAAACTAAAATAAAATATATATCAACCAAATAATAATAATAATAATAATAATGATAACATTAGTGTTACGAAGGGTCAGATTAAACCGAATATATATATTTATTGCCTGAGATCCCATGTATAATATTTGTATATCGTTTGATATCCCTTGTATATTCTTTGTACATATACACGGAATATCCCTTTACCTGGTACAGGACAGACCATAATATTCGTTCTCCTATTGGAAGCGATCCCCTAGGCGCCACGGCCATACCCCCAATGTCTAGTTCAAAGTCACCGCTAAGACATGCCTGGACATGCCCGGCTCTGCGCAAGAATACGAGACAGAAATAAGGCTGGTACTAGATTGTTCACCTAACGTATAAATACGGCGCAGGTGAATACAGCAGTATGTTAACCAATAAGTTGAAGCCTCACACCACGATACAACGTGCTGTGAAGTGGGCCCGTTTTTGCCCCAAAGTGGAGCCTTGAGACCGCGTGCGAATTGATGGCTGAAGTGTCAGAGTTTAACGCTGTATCGTCGAGTTCGACCTATTCTATTATTTAGGTAATAGTCTATTATGTATAGTGTATCGTGCGGCTACCGTTCTACAGTGACCAGCATTACCAACGCTTCCTCGTACCGAGCTAGTGTGCTTATCCAGGCTGGGCGGCTTAACCTGGTGCCGTCATCCGAGGAGCCCTAGACGAGAACCGCGTGGATATGTACACTGGATAACCTACACCGGCGACTACAGAGCCCTTTTCGGCTGGATTATATTTGCTTTGGTCCTGTAGCTGATGGAGCGGAGAATCGTCTACACCCACAATTGTGTGGGATTTACCCTGTGAGGAGCAACGTCGAGCCCGCCTCTAGGACGCCTGAGGCTGGCTAGCTTTCTTCCATGCGGCACTGCATACCGGAGAATAGCTGTTGTTCGTCTGCGGATCAAGAGATTATTGCACTGTCTCCTGTACCTGGAGTCTCCTTATTCATCGTTGACCCAGACTTTCGTTACCGACAAATCCTCTCCCCTGCTGGCTTACAACCGGAGGGACCCCTTTAGTATCTCCAGCTGCCCTACTAGTGTACCATATATAATTCTTATGATACAGGTGGTATTAATTATCTCCTGCGTAATATTCTCATGGACTTACGCTCTTGACCTATTCATGCACATTCTTCGCCTTACAAGCGCAATTCTCAATCTTGATAAGTAAAGTAATGTAAGATAATCTTCGTGCTGCTAATAAATATTCTTCTAAACGAGTATTTGTGTGAAGCCGTGTTATTGTGGAAGTGTTCATCTCATATACCTGTGTACTGTATGGCCAGTAGTAATGTACATAACGCAGTAGTGGTTTAATGATACCATACTTATTTAATACAGTCAGGGAATTGTACCCCTCAGTTACAATTAGTAATAAATAGGGGGAGAAAAAAAAGGAAGAAAGGGAAAAAAAAGGAAAAATGTAAACCCATGAACAAAACCGAACAGAAGAGGATTTCATATTACTCCAAGTCCATGTGGCCATGTTAGTCTCAAGTGTTCACAATCTTTCAGCTGACCAGTGTGGACAGCACGACCATAGGCATACCTGTGTTCTTTCTTATAATTTTTTTTTCTGTTTCTGATTTTTCTCTGATTTTCTCCCAGTCCCAATTAGTCGTTGTGCCAATCCCCCCCCCCCCCCCTACCTGGCGCTGTATGCATGTTCTCCTACGAGTCGGTACAAGGGCGTCCCGAGTCGATCGCACGCTTCCTCCAAGGCAGCCAGTGACGTCTTTTCACTTGGCAGCGAGGGCTCTCATTGGTGAAGCGTAACGCGTGGGAGGGCACGCTATCTCCACCAAGTCCTGCCCCGCTTAGCAAGCGCCGAGACCTGACCTGTAGGCGTCGCTGTCCACAACGCCAGATTCCCACCCGCCAGCTTTCCCACCCTCTAATACTGCCAATTGTATTAGTGTGAACGGCCAGCCAAGCTGGTGACAACGCCGGGAGCTGGATTAGAAAATCCAGCATCTCCAGCATCTCTGCAAACCCAGCATCTCCGGCGTTGGTGACGAACGCACTCTCCGCTACGCCACCTGACCGCCTACTGTACCTGTGTTCTGTATGTACAGTAGTAGGTAGTCTCGTCCTAGGTGGGGGCTGGTGATGAGTGTGCCCCCAAGTCTAGCGTGGGCTTGATCTCGGTTGTGTAGAAGTCCATTGCCTCCGATGCTTCGGAGGAGGAGTGAGTCTTATCCTTGAAGGCTGCTTGCGTTGTTCTGCTGTGGCATCACAGAAGAGGCTGATTTTATGTCCTTTGTACTGCAGCCTGCCTGGTTCTTTAGCTTTCCCACCGGCAAGACGCACAACCTTCTGTCTTATATCATAAAATTTAGTGATTAGGCATTGCGTCTTGCCTTTGTTTGCTCCGATGCGATGAGCGATACTGACCAAGTGAGGTGGACCTAGATCTTGGCCAAAAAGCTCGCTCAGCATTCCATTTACAAACAATGTCGGGTTGCCTTGTTCTGTTCCTTCTGGTAGCCTAAAGATTCTCACGTTGAGTCTTCTGCTGTGGTCCTCGAGTGATTCCGTCTTCTGTTTTAGTGATTTAACTTCCTCAAATAGTAATTTATTCTCCGCTTCCAGTTGTATCAGCCTTTGATCAGTGTCGTTGGCAGCCGTCTCAAGAGAATCATTCTTGTCCAGGCATGATGTTACCTTTAGCTGGATTTTATTTAGATTATCCTTGATCGGCTTTAGATTGGGTTCGAGTCCTGTGGCAAGTTATTATTGTACAATTGTTCTCATGAGCGTCGCTAGATCGGTGTTCTCCATTGTGAACTTTGTTTGTGCACGCGTGGACATGTGTTTGTTCAAGAACGATTAGATAGTTTTGAACTAATCAGCTTACAAAAAAAAAGGAGCTGACAACAAAAAAGAAACTTAGTTTTTGTTCTTTATGGGTTTAAAATAATGATAATATTCGAGGGTTTGCTGCGACACGACGCGAGCAGCGTTCAGTCCATGCCACTGTAGCCCGATAAGATATTCCTTTATTGATCCCCTTGTGGAAATTCAGGCATCATAGCAGCATGGGGGAGGGCAGGTACAGGGTGATAGTAGAATACATGATACAGGTCATACAATTATAGTACAGTGGGGAAGTAAAAATTATAGTATAGTAGTATAATAGTATATAGCATTTTCATCAATTAACTATTCATTAAGGATGGTTATTAAAAAGTATTGAATGTATGTGTGTATTTACCATTCTGAGGCCCTGTGCTGGGTCATACTTGGGGCCCAGTACAAACACCCTCTGTCCCCTCCTGACCACTCCACTGTAGACTCTGGCAAATGCCACAAACGTCTCCTTAATCTCCTCCTAGAGGCAGAACAACAAGGAGGGGTCAAGCAGCATCAGAATAAGAGGAACAGAAGAACAAGGAGAGGTCTGGGCATCTGGCTCGATGATACATTTACATTTAAATACCATAAAGACAACCTTGCTAGCAAGCTGCAACAGAAAATTGGCTTCTTGCACAGAAATATAACCAGCTTTCCTATGATTAGTAGGAAGAGGATTGTTGAAGCAGTTTTCTCATAAGCTGTCGGGTCATCTGGCCCGTTCCTGGCGGGAATTAGTGGCATTTTCTCCATGGCTGTGCTAGTGTTAAACCACTTGACTCCGTCTATCACTCTGCTCTCAGATTAATTACTGGTGACACTCACCATTGTCTCTTGTATAAGGTTGGTTGGTCTTCTCTTGCATAGAGATGCAATAATCATTGGTATTTGTTTATATACAAAACCCATATTGGTAAGTTACTGTGGTAGATAACACTTTGTCTTCACCCCCCCCCCCCCCCCCCCCCCATTTATTCAACTCACCCGACCCCCAGTCCCTTATTGACCCCCCCACTCTCCTGTGGGTATATAAGTGTCCCCCCCAATGTGAGGAAGCTCTCTTACTTCGGGGTTTCGTAGCTAGTTACCTAATGTGAGAGCCTTCCAGCCATATTCTGACTATTTTGTATTGATACTTTCATTCTGAGTCAATAAATTGTATTAACCGGATATCCATTGGCGGAGTAAGTTATTACAGCTTCAGCTACTCTCCACCACACTACCACATCACAATGTTGCTGGATTGGAACATTGGACCCTATCTGACTCACTCAAATGACTGGCTTGTGTTTAAGGTTCCTAGAGCTTGTTCTGAGCTTGGAAGGTCTGCCTTTTCTGTTCATGCTCCTGACTCATGGGACATACTTCAACACACAAAAATTCAGTTCAAAGCAATGGTCACGTATCACTGTGTATACGTCTGTAACCGTTTTATCTGATTTGATTTGATTTATCAAAATCTTTATCTAGGATTTTACGTGATTTCCCCTGTTTTTAATTGTGTTGTATTACTACTTTTAATCTTGTCCTATTTTAAATGACAATTTAAATGTTGTCACACAAGACTCAGGAGGTAGAGCTGTCTCATGGTAATCGAAAGGTTCCTGGTTAGATTTTTGGCTCCTCCCGGTAGTATGTCAAAGTGTCCTTCTGCAAGACACTTGACCTAATTTCTCCAAATGAGCAGGTTGCCACCTTGCATGGTTGCCTCTGCTATTGGTGTGTGAGTGAATGGGTGAATGTGAGGCATAGGTTGTACAGTGCTTTGGATAAAAGAGCGATACAAATGCTGTCCATTTACCATTTACCATTGACATTGGCTATACATCAGCGACAGAGTGCAGGACGATGCAAGCAGAGGAGATAGTAGTTAGTTGATAAGTCAAGCTTTCTGACCAAGTAGGGTCCATTTGATGGATTGTGTAGTTTATTGCAAAACGTTTAAGCTAATGCTAACCGTTTCATGTATGTGAATGGAAAATGCTAAAATACCATACTCTGGGAGGTATAGCCAAGCTCATTTGAGTGTAATGAGCTAAGCAACCAGTTACCCTACATTCATCATCATCATCAAACCTTTATGTATGCTCTTAATATCATTGTGGTTGCCCTCATTTTCAATGCTGACGAGTTACAGTTAACACATTGGGCGCCGGGCATTGTGCCGATCTTATACCACTCTCTGCCAGCACTGTAAGCCTATGGAGACGTTTACCTTCTTTGCAGGGCTATAACTTTTTAAATTGTATTGCTATATTGACATTACTATGGCCCATTCAACATCGCTTATCTATCGTTCCGGATGTGGGAACGTTATATTTTTTCATTCATACATTGTTGTGTTAATACCGTCTTGAATATAAGTATGTTTATAAGCTTTTCTGCTGTAATTCCAAAAAGCTAGTTATAGGCCCAAACGCATATGATAGATTATCGATTGCCGTTTCTTTCCTATACACGCTATATTAAAAAATGCAAATGTATATGATCGGTATACATTATGCTTCATCATGCGTGGAGGAAAGGGGGGGGGGGTCGTTTATAATTCCTTGATCGTCAGTAACGGCTTTATTTAGTATGGGTTGATATATTGATCAGATGGTTTGCAAACAAAGAAACGCACAATCGGGCTGAAAATAACCTTACTGTCCTCTTACCGTTCGCCGATGAGACTGGAAGAAAAATATCCCAATTATTTGACGCCGATCGCCTAGATCCATTTCCGGTTTGTATGGCACAATAAACGCCGAAATCATATCGATTATTGCGTTATGGCAGCGATCCATATGCACGCCAATGTTTGTCTGGACCCACGTAACAAGATATTACTGCCGGAGGAATTTCCTCTACGCACCGATCACAACTTCCGGTTTTCAGAGTGTAACTCGCCCAACCATCCACCAGGCGGCGGTATTGAGGCATTACAGTCTCATTCAGGGTCCCGCTGCAGCACCGGAGGTTAGCTGGATGAATTATGAATGCCATGGCGAAAAAATTAAATATTGATTTCAAAAACGGCTTACGCCGTTGTTGGCGAACAACGCATGGCGGCCAAAAACGGCGTAACTCGTTTCCGGCGCCCAATGTGTTAATTACCGTGTCCTCCTCTGGTTCCTTTACAGTCAGTCTCTCCATCTGGCCCGAAACACTCTCTCCACCTACAAGGGATCAACACACAGGGATTGAAGTAAGGCAACAAGACAGCACATTCACTAGAACCTCAGGACAACACAGTAGTACAGTATGTGTTGCAGTAATACGGACTAGACATAGCAACACCACACAACATTTCCTAGAACCTCAGGTCAACACATTACAGTATGTGTTGTAGTATTATTAATATGGACTACACATAGCAACATAGCAATATTTACCAAGACCGAACACTGTTTTAATGTACGACCTAAGACCATTATTTTAATATTTTTTCAGGCGAGAATGTACCTATTTCAAGTTTCAAGTTTTCAAGTTTCTTTATTAGTTGTCATACAGAAATACAGGATATTTTGAATGAAATGCTTCTTTCTGTTTTGCTCCTGAGAGTGTGCTAGATAAAATAAAAAGATAGTATAAAATAAGTATAATAAGTATAAAATAGAGAGTCAAGTACGTAAACAAGTGTGAACAAAACAATTCAATATATACATATACAGTATATACAATGCAGAGTAGAGAAGGTAACTGAGTTACAACAATATACAATATACAATAGCTTAGCTTGTGGTGCCACCTTGTGGTGGTGAGGTGCAATGAGGTATGGGATGCTGTGCAAATCTCTTACCAATAATATAAAGTGTGTTAAGTGTCTAAAGTGAGTAAAGTGGGTGCTACAGTGAGTTGTTTATTTAAAGTGAGTGTGTACGTGTGGATGTGTGTGCTGTGTGTGCATTTGATGGTTGTTGCATAGTGTTATTGTTCATTGAGCATCCTGATGGCCTGGGGATATTAGCTCCTTCTGAGTCTTTCTGTGCTTGCCATGAGACTCCGGTATCGCTTGCCTGACCGCAGCAGTTCAAAGAGGCAGTTGTTTGGGTGGCTGGGGTCTTTGATTATTCTCTTAGCCTTACCCATGCAGCGCTTGTTGTAAATGTCTTAGAGAGTGGGAAGCCCCCCTCCAATTGTACTATTCCCAAACCATTATTGCCAGCCAGGATGCTCTCTATTGTGCATGAGTAGAAGTTCTTAAGGATCTTCTGACTCACTTGGAACTTCCTTACAGTAGGTGCCTAAGGAAGTAGAGGCGTTGCCGTGCCTTCTGTGCCTTTAGATTCCCAATATGTGGTCAGTTTATCCAAATAACGCCCGTTTGGAAATTTGCTCCAACATTTTTGGAGATTGAGCAGCTGTGACAGGACTGGGCTTGATGCCCAGTTAAACTGGGAATGCCTGTTCAATGTAAAGTCTAACTATCGTAACCGATCGCCCTCGCTATTTTCCTTTATCTGTCATTTATCAGTCTCCCGAGTTAGGAGCTAGATTAACACTTTGATTGCCAGCCATGCGGTGCGCCTTACCCCCCCGTTAAATGCCACCACCCACTTCGATGATAGCGTTGTATGCCACGGACGCGTTTTGTCGTTAGTTCATGCCGACCTTTGAGTGCCCCCGACGCTATATAGCGTTTGTTTGTAGTTTTTTTTTTATTGGTGATTTGAATTCATATTTCATCAATCGAGCCTCACGCTAGTGCTGCAGAGTCTCTCTGAGCTCAATTGGGAAGATACAGCCCCCTATCGTCTCTCCCTGTGTAACTGCACCCCATTACTTTACACTGACGAAGGGGGGGTGGCCAGTTTCCTCATTTTAATTTTCCCTCAAGCCAACTGAAGAATCCATTGTGCTCGCCGGCCCGGAAAACGCGTGGATTATGTATTTACAGTACCCAACACTGTAATCAATAAGCGTGATCGATATTTGGAATGGCGATCAGGAATTGGAATAATCTTTTTGGATAACATGAAATGAATGAATGAATGAAAACTTTATTTAACAGATTGCAGAATGGGTACAATACAGTACGGCTCAATACATACAATTGTTAAGGGGATGCAGACCTGAGAAAGACGTTTGTCTTGTTTCCATCAGGGTCCCCCATTTTCAATTCATATAGAATCTGATCTCAGGTAAGGAATTTATTTTACCAGTCTTAGGATAATCATAGCTGTTTTCACAGAGATATAAGCGTTTGCCCTATGCGTGTGTGTGTCTGTGTGTGCGCGATCAGGAAATGAGAGAATCGATATTTCAGCCCCCCTCTATAGCGTGCATAAGTACACAAAACGATTCATAAATAGGCCGAAAAATTACAACGTGTTTGTGTATGCTAGAATATTCCAGTAAATGCCTTTTATCACGGAATCTATATATTTTCCTTGAAAACGAGGGCTGTTCAAAATGCTATAAAACGGAAATGAACCGATTAAAAAACAATCAGTTTCGACAATGTTGACTGCAAACAAGTCATTGATAAGCGACAGGCAGATTAGACACATAGCCATAATTTAAGACAGAGATTATGCGTTTACACCGCTATCATTGAAGTGGGTGGTGGCATTTAACCATGCTTTACCATGTTAATGGCCGGCACTGAAAGTGTTAATCTTGACATTTACTTTGGTTACAACTACACTGCAATTTTTTTTTATATCAAGTGAACATATCTTGTATTTGGTACAATAGATCTATATTGAGTAGAATTATCTTGAATTATCTTATCCCACTGGCAGATCATTTAGCTTTTTTCTGATTTTGGTCAATTTAATCTTGTTTTAAGAAGATTAACATTTTCTTAAAACAAGATTAAATTGACCAAAATCAAGAAAGAAATAAGCAAAATTATCTATGGATAATAATAATAATAATAATTTAGGACCTGCTCCGAGGTCATCAATCGGCACACATGCGATGCATGCATGCAATTCGTATCTGCGATTAACCCATCCCGTCGTCCTTCCCCCCCAAGGGCAGCCGGGAGCAGACAGGCGTCAACGTGAGCCGCGCCAGGGGACCAATCCAAGTGCTCCTGTCCGTCTTCGTCAAGGACGCCACAGCGTTAGCGATCTATTGTTGTGCATGTTTTTCCATTGGGTTTATCTTATCGGGGGGGGAAACCCTTGCGAGCACGGGGAGAACATGCAAACTCCACACAGAAAGGCCTGGGAGATACCCCACCTGGGTAACTGGCATCATGGAAACCTGGTCCCCAAGCGGGAATCGAACCCTGGACCTTCTTGCTGTGAGGCGACAGTGTTAACCACTACACCATACGCTAATAAGATAATTCAAGATAATTCTACTCAATATTGGACTTATTGTACCAAATACAAGATATTTTCACTTGATAAGATTTCTTTTTTTGCAGTGTACAAATATGCAGCTACTGTACCTGGGCCTCCAGAGCATTTCTAGTGTCAGCGGACACACCAAAAACACCCTAGCAAATTCACACGCACATGACTCCATGAACATGAACATGAACATCGAAGAATTATAAGGTCGTTTTAAGTTATTTCTCCGGCAGCGTGCGCTAATATGTATTCCGGCGGCACGTGCACACGCACAAATATGGTTTACGGCAGAGTGCGCGCAGCACAGCACCGCTGTTGGATTTTTTTTCAGGGGAAACACTGGGATGAAACCAATGCTTTATTTGTTTGAATCAGATCACACTAACCCACCATTACCAAGTAACACTATTTTGAGCGTCTCTCGTTCCATATTATGGGCATATGTGTGTGCCGTGACGCGAGGGATTCCCCAATCTGGCACCAGGAGGATTCCTCCTTTTAACTGGCCATGCATCATCGGCCCCACTCCATAGACCAGACCTGATTTAACGGCGCTCGGTTCGACCTCCGTGGTCTGTGAAGGACACGCCCTGCTCTACGAAGGCTACAACCCCTGCATTGAGACACAGCTTATATCTCTATGCATGCTATCATCATAACACATTCCAACTCTTTAACTCAATAGCTCTCAAACCAATTGGATTAGTACAAGACAGTTTGTTGATTTGGAATATGTGTGAGATTATGGGCGTAAATTAAAAAAAAAAAATTAGAGGAAATACAGATGATAAAGAAGATGAGTGGTGCAGTTTACTGCTCCGCGAGCAAACTGCGCAGGATCAGGAGCAAACTGCACACATACTGTATGGGCGTGTCTGCGCTAGTATCTCATCCGTGCAATGTCCTTAGTGGATAGCTCGCAAAGACGGAGCCGATACCGCACGCTAAACTCGCACAGTTAAGGGTGCAATTAGCACCGTGCAATGCATTCTTTTTGGATTCAGCCCACAGTGTACTATGTCTCCTGACCTGTGCTACTGTCTCCAGCAGGGTGGGGCACCTGTGATGTACTTCCTGACTGGGCATGTCCCTCTGAGCTTTCTGCTTGCTGATTGGCTGCCATCCTGTCAGCGTGTCTCTGTCTGGCCATCTCCTTGCGCTGGGCAATATCCTCATGGGTCAACGGCCTGTGAGAAGAGACACACACACACACTCACGAATAAACACATGTGACTGTATTTTATAATTTTTTTGACTGATCAAGACAATAGCCCAAATCTCACACCTTTGGAGGACCAATGGCCACACTTCCCCCTCAGGCCCCACCGTGGAGAGCCTCCAATAGGCCTGGGTCTCCTTGTCTCCTGGAGCGTGATTCCTCCCAGCTAAACTCACTGACCTCTCTTACTTGCATTGTGATCCATGTGTCTTACTAATACATTTATATTGATCATGAAGATCTGTCCACGCGCTCGATTGACTGATCCAGTTCCACTACACAACCTTGTATGAACATTTACAAGTTATGCAGTGATATAGTTGTCAGAAACGTTTTAATTGCTATCTTCATGACTGTGTTCATCGTCGTCTACATTTTAAGGAGCAAATCAGACGAGTGTCGAGTAGCAACAGTTAGTTTACTTCCTGGTGGGGCAGAGATGTTCTGATACCACATATTCACTGCCGATAGCATTCTGAATACAAAACAATGTGATCCATCACTTTTACTGAACAGTGCAGACCATTATTTTTACTAAACAGTAGTAGCCCATAGATTGACAATCAGTTTTACTGAACAGTATAGACTTTGATCATCAGTTTTACTGAACAGTATAGACTTAGACCATTAGTTTACTGAACATTATACTGTATACTTAGACCATCACTTTACTGAACAGTATAGACTTAGACCATCAGTTTACTGAACAGTATAGACTTAGACCATCAGTTGTACTGAACAGTATAGACTTAGACCATCAGTTTACTGAACAGTATAGACTTAGACCATCAGTTTACTGAACAGTATAGACTTAGACCATCAGTTGTACTGAACAGTATAGACTTAGACCATCAGTTTACTGAACAGTATAGACTTAGACCATTAGTTTACTGAACAGTATATACTTAGACCATTAGTTTACAGAACAGTATAGACTTAGACCATTAGTTTACTGAACAGTATAGACTTAGACCATCAGTTGTACTGAACAGTATATACTTAGATCATTAGTTTACTGAACAGTATAGACTTAGATCATTAGTTTACTGAACAGTATAGACTTAGACCATCAGTTGTACTGAACAGTATATACTTAGATCATTAGTTTACTGAACAGTATAGACTTAGATCATTAGTTTACTGAACAGTATAGACTTAGATCATCAGTTTTACTGAACAGTATAGACTTAGACCATCAGTTTTAGACTTAGACCATCAGTTGTACTGAACAGTATAGACGTAGACCATCAGATTTACTGAATAGTACATACTTAGATCAGTTTGAGGTCTTTGGACAAAGGATATTGCAGCAAATCAAGTCACTTATCAAAATACTGCAAATCAAGTCACTTTGTTTTGATTTCTGACATGTTACACATGTTTCTTAGTATCAGAATTTAGTATCAGGAGGGAAATTATCTGATACCAAAACCCTATGCCTGGTATCAGACCGATGTCCTATATCAATCTCAATATGGGTGCATCTCTAGTGTTGCATGTGAGAGTGCTAGAGGATATGTACGGGACTCAGTACTGTGCTGTATGTGAGAACCTTATAATATAATGCTGCATGGCTTCCCTCACTGGAAAACACTCTCTAAATGATCCATTCTGTTTCTGGAAAATGCGTGCTTTTATACGTGGCTAAAGATTACATTTGATGATTACTCCCCAAGGGCATAGCTGGAAAAAATACAATGCAATTACCCCGAAATTACTCTGGGTACATGCCCTGTGTGTTTGTGTTTGTGTGTGCGTGTTTGTGTGTGCGTGTGTGTGTAACTGTTTGTAACGGTGTATGTGTGTGCTTGCTTTCATGCAGCTATGTGTGTATGTGCACATATGCGTTCATGTGTGTGTGTGTTTGGATTTTTCAAAGAGACCACAGTGACCGGAGCCATACAGCTGTTCACAATAGCTCCTGACGGGCAGCATCCAACACCAGGTTCAGGTCCGTGATGACAAACCACTTTAAACGGCCCAGAGTGTAGCGCTGACGACAGCAACGGCCCTGCCAGCCCTCCCTGACTGATTACACCTCTGTTCTGCATAAATAACATCAAAACAGGTCCACAGGCTAAATACGGGTTTCTAAATTGAAACCAGAAGAGAGCCAATGCCATGCTCAGACAGCACTGAGGCCTGGTTAGAGTAACGAAGTATGTTTATTCTAATTACTATACTGTACTCAGGTACTTTCACTCTAGTCTACTGCATTGTCAAGCAGAATGTCAAAAAGCTGCATTTCTAGCTGCGACCAAGCAGTTAGCATACTCTGTATGTCGGTGTGTCTGTTGGTTTGTCTGTCAGTCTATCTGGTATGGTATGGTATGGTATGGTTACGGTATCTATCTCTATCTATCTAGGTCGTCCTCGGACGGGCCCTCCATCGGTGCTTCCAGTCATCCCGATCCTCCATGCATCTGGCTAGCTCGTTGGTGCTTTCTGTTCCCGCATCTCTCCTGAGTACGTCCACGTAGGTTAACGTGGGACGTCCTCGTGATCGATGCCCGTGTGTTGGTTCCCACAGCACAAGTTTGCTGGTTGGCATCTCATGGTGTCTCTGGCAGTGACCTGCCAGCCTCATTCTCCTGACTGCCACTTTATCGCTCACCTTTAGCACCCCATGGTATGGTATGGTATGGTTTATTTCTTAATATATTTCTTAATATACAAACATGAAAGACACAGTTACATGATACAATACACTACAGGAGGATACACAACACAATAGGAGAGCCTCTTATCACAGTGCTATCGGTGTTCGTTAATTTTTTTTTTACCGCAGCAGGTACAAAGGACCTTCTCAATCGCTCAGTAGAGCATTGAGGCAGTAACAATCTGTTACTAAATGAGCTTCGCGGAGCATTGAAAATACTAAACAGTGGGTGGCCTACAAAAGATAAAATGGTGTTCAGTTTAGTCCTGGTTCGCTTGGCTATGGTGATCTCCAGGGAATCAGGAGGAAGGCCAATCACTGACCATGTTAACAGGTTAGAGCAGCCACACAGTGACCATGTTAACAGGTTAGAGCAGCCACGCAGTGACCATGTTAACAGGTTAGAGCAGCTACACAGTGACCATGTTAACAGGTTAGAGCAGCAACACAGTGACCATGTTAACAGGTTAGAGCAGCCACGCAGTGACCATGTTAACATGTTAGAGCAGCTACACAGTGACCATGTTAACAGGTTAGAGCAGCTACACATTAACTATGTTAACAGCAGTGATGCCAGTAACTAGTTACTAAGTAACTAGTTACTGTAATCTGATTACTTTTTTCAGTAAATAGTAATCTAACTTGTTACTTTTTACAAGCCAGTAATCTGATTACAGTTACTTTTCCAAGTGGCTGTGAGTTACTATTTAGTTACTATCTCATAATGATGCTGATGATAAGAGAGCCAGGGGTACAGTCAGCTATAGACCGGAGTATGTGGCCTGATGGCTGATGACGTCTCATGATGACCTGTCTGAGCAGCCAATCATGATTTATGACATATGCACTTTCAATAAAGCATTATTTAAAAAAAAACTGTTGTCATTCTTGTGGCAGCAGCAGGGGGGACGACGACTTCGTAACCTAGTTACTTTCAAAGTAACTAAGTTACTTTGATAATCAAGTAATCAGTAAAGTAACAAGATTACTTTTTAAAGGAGTAATCAGTAATCAGTAATCAGATTATTTTTACAAGTAATCTGTGGCATCACTGGTTAACAGGTTAGAGCAGCTACACAGTGACCATGTTAACAGGTTAGATCAGCTACACATTGACTATGTTAACAGGTTAGAGCAGCCACACAGCCTGTGTTAAAGGAACACACCAACATGATGGGAAATGTGCTTCTCATCTTCTCCAGTGTCAGACAAGATATATACCAATTTCCCCTCAGTATGTTCAGTAGGAAGCTATGGAGCTGCAGTAGCCTAGCTTAGCAAAAACTAATGGAAGCGGATATGGATCGGCTAGCCTAGTTGTTGGCCAAAAAACACTTCTCCCGCAGTTGTAAGCTAGGCTAGCTGATCCGTATCTGCTTCCATTCATTTGTGCTAAGCTAGGCTAGCTTGCAGCCAGATGTGCACTTTTGACACCACTCCTACTTAGTGTCGTTGACACCTCTCTTGTCCAAAACAGAAAGAGAGACAGGAACAGAGAGACAGAGAGACAGATAAATAGAAAGACAGTCAGAGACATAGAGAGACAGAGACAGAAAGATGGTCTGGTGCTGCTGTCTCCAACAAAATAAGGGCTACAGCAGCACCTTGATCCTCTACACAAATTCTCCCAGACCTGGGCACTGACAGTAAATCTAACCAAAACAAAGGTTATGATATTCCAAAAAAGACCCAACCTACAACAACACAAACACAAATTCCTCCTAGACACAATTGCCCTAGAACACACAAAAAAAACTGCACCTATCTCGGCCTAAACATCAGCGCCACAGGGAACTTAAACCAAGCTGTTGATAGAATGGCCCTGTTTTTCGATGTGTACATAATGTAAAGATCTGTAGAAGCTAGGGCTGTCCCCGACAAAGGATTTGGATGGTCGACTAGGATTGGCCAAAATTTGCCGTTAGTCGACTATTTGTCGACAAAAAAAAACTTTTTTATCATTCCATTTGGGCTGTGGGGGGTGCTTAATGTCTGAAGGAGTCGACTGAAGTCCTCTGCAAAAGCATGCAATTGGTCCACTGATGGATACATGTTGATATTTTTGTCTAGTCTAGTGTGTTCATTAGATGGGTGAAATCCTCTTTCAGTGCCTCTGTGCCTGTTTTCGTAGGCAGTTAGCCTCTGGTATGCGTGCCATTAGCATTAGCCACGCTTCTAGGCCTCTTTTCTTTTGGAAAGAATGATAAAAAATAAAAATAAATAAAATATTTAATTATTTTTATTTTATTTATTTTATTTATATTCGACTAAGAGGTTGGCCAGTCGACTACGGCTCCTTTCGACCGATTAGTCGACCCATGTCAATAAAGCCCCTTTGAATTGAATTGAAATAGAGAGACAGAGAGAGAGAAACAGAGGCAGAGAGAGAGAAATATAGACAGAGAAAGATAGACAGAGAGACGGAGCGAGAGAGACAACGATAATGAAAGACATGGAAATACAGAGAGATAGATAAAGACGAGAGAGAGAGAGAGAGAGAGAGAGAGAGAGAGAGAGAGAGAGAGAGAGAGAGAGAGAGAGAGAGAGAGAGAGAGAAAGAGAAGAGACAGAGAGTCAGAGACAACAATAAAGAAAGACAGGGAAAGACAGAGAGAGAGATGAAGATAGACAGAGAGAGTCAGAGACAACGATAAAGAAAGACAGAGAGAGAGAGAGAGAGAGAGAGAGAGAGAGAGAGAGAGAGAGAGAGAGAGAGAGAGAGAGAGAGAGAGAGAGAGAGAGAGAGAGAGAGAGAGAGAGAGAGAGAGAGAGAAATGGTAAATGGCTGCATTTATATAGCGCTTTACAATTTGTTCCTCAAATGTTTTACCCGTTCACTCACACATTCACACACCGATGGCAGAGGCAACCATGCAAGGTGCCAACCTGCACATCAGGAGCAATTAGGGGTTAAGCGTCTTGCTCAAGGACACTTCGACACGCTGCCCGGGAGGAGCTGGATTCGAACCGGGAACTTCCGGATTCCCAGATGACTGCTCTACCTCCTGAGCCACTGTCGCCCCAAGAAAGAGATAGAGAGATGAAGATAGACAGAGAGAGTCAGAGACGATGATAAAGAAAGACAGGGAAAGACAGGGATAGAGATATATATATAGGGGGAGGGAGGGAGAGAGAGAGAGAGAGAGAGAGAGAGAGAGAGAGAGAGATAGAGAGAGAGAGAGAGAGAGAGAGAGAGAGAGAGAGAGAGAGAGAGAGAGAGAGAGAGAGAGAGAGAGAGAGAGAGTGAGAGAGTGAGAGAGAGAGAGAGAGAGAGAGAGAGAGAGAGAGAGAGAGAGAGAGAGAGAGAGAGAGAGAGAGAGAGAGAGAGAGAGAGAGAGTGAGAGAGAGAGAGATGCTCAGGATAAGTACAGCAAGGTATCGGTTAACGGCAGCATTTATTTGAGCCTATTTCCTCATGCTGTTCTGGTTAAACACCAGATATGCAGCATGTTGCGTTGGTCTGGTCTGCATTCTTACCCACAGACCACAACCAAGCAGCAATACAATACAGAATACTACGTAGCCTGGCTTTTATACCATATTTAGTATATCACTGTAGCCTGGCTTTTTTTCAATAGTACTAAAACCAAAATCCCTGTAATGGGCACACCTCACCTTCTCCATAAAAACCCTGACTGTTCCATATCCATCAACAACCACTATATCCTCCCCTCCCCCACAGTGAAAAGTGTGGGTGATCTTTTTGACCCCAAACTATCATTCGAACCACACATCAACAACATCACCAAGACTGCTACTTTCACCTCAGGAACATTTCACACATTAGACCACTACTGTCCCCCTCTGACACTGAAAAGCTGGTTCATGCCCTCATTTTCTCCCGTCTAGATTACTGTAATGCATTACTCATTGGCTCAACATAAAAATCCCTCCATAAACGTCAACTAGTTCAGAACACCTCAGCCTGCATCATCACCCGCTGCCCCAAATTCTCCCACATCACACCTGTCCTCTCCTCACTTCACTGGCTCCCTGTCAAGTATAGGATTGACTTTAAGATCTCATCTGTCTCCTCACTTACAAAGCCCTCCACTCCCTAGCACCTGATTACATCTACAACCTCCTTGAACAGTACACTCCCTCCCGCTCACTCCGCTCATCCAACTTAGCCCTTCTGAGCACACCACACTACCGCCTTAAGTCCACAGAAAACAAATCATTCGCCTCCGCTGCTCCCCGACTCTGGAATCAACTCCCATTACACATCAAAGAAGCCCCATCCGTAGACACATTTAAGTCCCACCTCAAAACCCACCTGTTCAATCTTGCATACCCTCACTCCTGACCCCCCAACGCCTGCATCACTTACATTTTCACATCTGTACACACCTATATTTTAGTATTATTATTTATAAAAAAGAATTCTCTCTGTTTTGTCTCTAAGCTGTCTCCCTCTCTCTATATTATCCCCACCATGTCGTCATTGTGAAAGTCCATGTACTGTGTTTGTCCATGTACTGTGTTTGTCCGTATGCTATAATGCCATGTATGTAAAGCGCTTTGAGTGGCGGCCGGCCAATATAGGGTGCTCGGGCGCCGCCCCCCTGGTGAAGAGAGAGGGAGGAGACGAAATTGTGTTTTTTTTATTTTAGATTTTGGACCCCTAAAAATAAACTAAACATGTTTAAAATGAATAATAATTTAAATGTTTAAGTATGTTTGTGTTTAAAATGCACAATAACGTTAATATATCAAATATAAATCATTGTTTTGTGCATAGACTTAACGCGCACACTGTGCGCGTCACTGTATCGTCGCAGCCAATGTAAATAGATCAAGCAAATACATTTAGCCTATCAAGGTGTTCAAATATGATGTCTCTGGCACGTTTTCTAGCACTCGAAGCAAGCTCTGCACCACTGTATTTGTCAGTCATCAGACAGAAAATAATGCTTGGAGGAGCCATGAGTATTTTCATTTCAGATTCAGAGTTAGCTTAGCTAGGCTCGTTTAGCTGGTTCGGTAATAAGAAGTGTATTCTCAGGAGTCGGAGAGATCATCACGAGATACTGTACATTCAGACTCTCACACAGGCAGTATGCACGTTGATTCATGATCATTACATTATGATCGACTGGAATAAAAAAAAATAGCTTTACAATTTACATACTGTAGCTGTCCCTTTGTTCATTAACTTATTCTGGGCCAACAGCGCCCTCTGCTGATGGCCCTTCCGTGCCAACGTTATATCCAATGGAGAATAGGACTTATTTGCGAGTACTTAAAACATATCAAATATAATAGCAATAGATCTAAATAACACAGTGATCGTCAATGAGTTGCTTCCAGTCAACATGCAGATAATTTTTTCATACATACATTTCCATTTTATACCGTGATGAATATCAATATATTTCTAGAGCGTTCTGTCTCATCTCAATAAATAGCAAATCGAGCTTAAATGTATTTCCTTAGAAATCGTGCCATTTGTTGCTTGATTTATGAATCATTTTCAAATAAACGCTAGATTATCGATATTATATGTGTCCTTATGCACGAAGAGAAGCAGGGTCTGAAAAATCACTTCTCCGTACTTTGGTCTGCGCGAACCTCACACACACACGATCCGATGGCGGTGATAGGAACATCTGATTACCCCAAGATTCGTAACATAAAGGCCTTACCTCACATCTGATGTCATGCAAAAAGATTAATCCAATTCCTGATCGCCATTCCAAATATTGATCGCGTCCATTTATCCAACGTTATAGTCCAAAACACATAATCCATGATGCTCCCAGTGGGGGGACTCAATGCAATAGTATCCAGCTGCATGCCCGAGAAGTAAAACCTGGACCAGACTTATTTTTTTGATGCACAGTCCCAGCCAATCCAATCCAATGATGTGCAATACCATCCGGGAGACGATAGGCGGCGTATTTGCCCTTTGCGAGCTCAGACCCATTCCCAATGATAACGTTAGGCTGAATGGATGAAAAATGAATGGATATCGCTAATAAAAGAAATAATGATTAAAACCCGACTATACTCGTGATTGGCACGGAAGCAATGGCGAGTTAACCCGACTATACTCGTGGTTGGCAATGAATGGGTTAATGTTACCTAAATGTAGAACAACTCACCAAAAGTGACTATTGCACAATTTATTTGACAAAAAGAAATCTAGGAGGGGGGGGGGGGGGGGGGTAATCACTGTAGCCTGGCTCTTATACAGTGTTTAGTATGGATCACTGTAGCCTGGCTCTTATACCGTGTTTAGTAAGGATCACTGTAGCCTGGCTCTTATACCGTGTTTAGTATGGATCACTGTAGCCTGGTTCTTATACCGTGTTTAGTATGGATCACTGTAGCCTGGCTCTTATATTTAGTATGGATCACTTTAGCCTGGCTCTTATACAGTATTTAGTAGGGCTGACCTTCGAATCTTTTTTGGAATTCGAAGCTTCGGGCCGAGGTTCGATTTTAATTCGAAGCTTCGAGATTAAAAAATTAAAAGATTATAAATAATTTATTTATTCTTTTCTTTTATGTTGTGGGACTTGTACAGCACTTTGTTCAACTTTGTCAGTGCTGTACAGTTTAAACCTTTTTAAATATTAGACAAACGAAACACTTTGCTTTCATGAAATAGTGTAAGCCGTCATTTGAGGCTTTATAAAAGCAGCACAATGAACACAAATCTGTCAGTGCCGAGTCCGATCTCATCTTAAATAACAAACAGCATTGCTTGTTGTAATTAACAAAGAGAGGCAGAGTTGATTTTGCACAAAAAATAAAAAAAATTATAATTATTTATTTAAATTTTTTTATATTCAAATTTTATTTTCATATTCGAATCCCATGCCCATCATCGAACGAAGCTTCGAAGTATTTAAGACAGCCCTAGTATTTAGTATGGATCACTGTAGCCTGGCTCTTATACAGTATTTAGTATGGATCACTGTAGCCTGGCTCTTATACAGTATTTAGTATGGATCACTGTAGCCTGGCTCTTATACAGTATTTAGTATGAATCACTGTAGCCTGGCTCTTATACAGTATTTAGTATGGATCACTGTAGCCTGGCTCTTATACAGTATTTAGTATGGATCACTGTAGCCTGGCTCTTATACAGTATTTAGTATGAATCACTGTAGCCTGGCTCTTATACAGTATTTAGTATGGATCACTGTAGCCTGGCTCTTATACAGTATTTAGTATGGATCACTGTAGCCTGGCTCATGAAAGAAAATATGATTTGAGAGATATTTGTAAATTTACTGTTCAGAAAGCTAAGAAAGGGATTAAAAGGAGGTGTATTTCTATTATTGGGGTTAACTTGTGGAACAATGCGGATATACAGTTAAGAATGAGTAATTCGATTTTGGTTTTTAAGAAAAAGGTTTGTAAAGCAATTTTTGAAAAATACAAGGGTGAATAACACTGTTTTGTTTGCTTTTTTTCTTTTTTCTTTTAGAATACTGTTTTGGAATCTACATTTTTGTATTTTTTATTTAATTTTTTTTTAATGCTAAATTTTGAAAAACTACAAGGGTGAAAAACACTGTTTTGCTTGCTTTTTTCTTTTCTTTATAATACTGTTTTAGAGTAAAAAAAAAAAGAAAAAAAAAAGAAGAAAAATTGGTAAGAATATAGGACAGGCACATATAAGCACTATGCTTCAGTCTGTACCTTTTTCAGTCACTGTAAATAATCAAATATTGATAAATGATGATGTATATTGTACTTTTTTTTGATGACTGAAAAAAATAAACTACTACTACTACTACTACTACTACTACTACTACTACTACTACTACTACTACTACTACTACTACTACTACTACTACTACTACTGTAGCCTGGCTCTTATACTGTACATTTAACCACTGGCCTACATGTACATTTAACCACTGGCCTACATGTACATTTAACCACTGGCTGATATGTACATTTAACCACTGGCATACATGTACATTTAACCACTGGGCTGCACGTACATCTGAATAAAGAAGTAATCAGCTACACGTACATCTGAATAAAGAAGTATAGAATCAGCTACACGTACATCTGAATAAAGAAGTATAGAATCAGCTACATGTACATCTGAATAAAGAAGCATAGAATCAGCTACACGTACATCTGAATAAAGAAGTATAGAATCAGCTACATGTACATCTGAATAAAGAAGTATAGAATCAGCTACACGTACATCTGAATAAAGAAGTATATAATCAGCTACACGTACATCTGAATAAAGAAGTATATAATCAGCTACACGTACATCTGAATAAAGAAGTATATAATCAGCTACACGTACATCTGAATAAATAAGTATATAATCAGCTACATGTACATCTGAATAAAGAAGTATAGAATCAGCTACACGTACATCTGAATAAAGAAGTATATAATCAGCTACACGTACATCTGAATAAAGAAGTATATAATCAGCTACACGTACATCTGAATAAAGAAGTATAGAATCAGCTACACGTACATCTGAATAAAGAAGTATATAATCAGCTACACGTACATCTGAATAAATAAGTATATAATCAGCTACATGTACATCTGAATAAAGAAGTATAGAATCAGCTACACGTACATCTGAATAAAGAAGTATATAATCAGCTACACGTACATCTGAATAAAGAAGTATAGAATCAGCTACACGTACATCTGAATAAAGAAGTATAGAATCAGCTACACGTACATCTGAATAAAGAAGTATATAATCAGTAACACATTGTTTTGATGTCCTGTCCTCTTGTGGCTTTGGTTGCGATGTGACACAGTATGAGCTAACCAGCTGTCGGCTTCAATCTGAGGAGATTCTCAGCCATACAGTATGTCCAAAACATTGTCATCCTTAAAAAAAATATATAATAAATAAGCATATGAGTGGCGATCGTAACTATTGTATGTGTTAATAGGCACCATTACAATGCATTATTTGCAATCATGAGTGTCCATATAAAACTTTATAGATGTATGACTCAAGTGAAGCGTAAAATAACCAACTGCAGAACACGACACACTCGAATGAAAATGCCGGGTCTGTAGCCTGTTGACATTAAAAGTGCTGATAGATCGCATGTCTTCCTGCATGCAGCACACCGTTTAGTAGGTGGCAGGGGCTCTCAGATGCACACAGAGTGCTTTTCCCCCAGAGGTCAAACCCAAGTCTTATTGGTAATAATGGGAGTAGCAGGCGGTTTCGGTTCCTGGCCTGTGGTTATGAAGTAATAGCTTCAGGACGCTGGTGACCACAAGCATCTCTTTTAACTTCACTAAAGGGGAAAGAAAAAATACAGTGGAAAATGAAAAGGATATATTGATACTAAAGCTGTCTGCGAAACACACTGCGTGACTTTTACCACGGAGGGATTCTGACTGCAGAGACTTTCCATTTTAGCTCCAGTGCATAAAAATGTCACCAGCCGGGAGAGAGAGACGGTATAGAGAATATAGAAGCTTCTCCGCGCTGTGTGTCAGAGCCTCCATATTGAACCGCTTCGAGTCGCAGTCTCCCATTTCTTTCTTTCACTTAGTAAGAAATGTTGTGAAATATGTCACAATAACCAGAAACACTGTTAACGTGGTGGAACTTTAACGGCCGCCAGATGCGGGTCATACATTATTTGCGAATAATCTTTATCGTTTTATTTAATGAGTTTGGAATACCAAACGCGAAGGGTTTGCCAAACAGAGAAATAATAAAAATAAAACACAATGCGTTCCAGACCTGCAGAGTCCTGATTGTCCTATTGTACAGGGTGTGATTGTACTGTGTGGACCTTGAGGGCCTGCGAACCCTCTTAAATGTCAACAGATTCCACGGAAAGACAAGAGGGATGGACGTGAAATCAAACCCGAATTAAAACCTCAAACGTCCCCTGCTGTAAATCCATCGTAGGTGAAACGGGGCTTTGTACCAAACCTCTGTGTTAATCACAATAAGCAGTGGAAATGAAGCCGTGTGAGCCCCTTCAGAGAGGAGCTGGTGTGGAATGAGTCAGACAGGCTGCCCGGGCAGTTGGCATTTACAACCCACTGACCACCTAGAGCTATTAGCACCAAACAATGACATCATTAACCAATCAGCATTGAATGCTCTGTGTGTGTGTGTGTGTGTGTGTGTGTGTGTGTGTGTGCGTGCGTGCGTGCGTGCGTGCGTGCGTGCGTGCGTGCGTGCGTGCGTGCGTGCGTGCGTGCGTGCGTGCGTGCGTGGGGCGCCCACAACTCGATGAAGTTGAGTAAAACAACATATAATAATATAATTCCTTGTTCTGTTTCCAAGTGTTTCACATTTCACTGAATTTATTATATGTAAGGGATAATACGTGTTAGGTGTGTGGCTATCAAAAATGTATGCTCAAGGTGGGGCTAATTACCCTGATTGTGCCTCCCACAAGCCGGCTGCAATGTGGACTAAGTCATACATAGCACAAGTCCCCTCCGGTACTTGAGGTAACAGCAGTCGCATCTTTTCACCTACGCAGCTCGATCTCTCAGTGGTGAGGAGTAACGCGTGGGAGGCTCACGCTGCCCCCGACACTTCCTGATTCCACTGCGCAGGCGCACCAACCGACCTGTAGGAGTCGCTGTCCACAACGCCCGATCCCCAAACATCAGTTTCCCACCCCCTAATACGGCCAATGTGTATTAGTACGGACGACCAGCTAAACTGAAAGCAAATGTGGAGCGCTGGGCTCGAACAGGCGAGCCCAGGGTCTCCAGATTTCGTGGCGAGCGCCTTGCCCACTACGCCACGTAGCCGCCCTAGCTAAAACACTTCTAAAGACCTCCTCTAGGTGTGATGTCCTCTAGCTAAAACACTTCTAAAGACCTCCTCTAGGTGTGATGTCCTCTAGCTAAAACACTTCTAAAGACCTCCTCTAGGTGTGATGGCCCTCTAGCTAAAACACTTATAAAGACCTCCTCTAGGTGTGATGGCCCTCTAGCTAAAACACTTCTAAAGACCTCCTCTAGGTGTGATGGCCCTCTAGCTAAAACAGTTCTAAAGACCTCCTCTAGGTGTGATGACCCTCTAGCTAAAACATGTCTAAAGACCTCCTCTAAGTGTGATGTCCTCTGCTAAAACACTTCTAAAGATCTCCTCTAGGTGTGATGGTCCTCTAGCTAAAACATGTCTAAAGACCTCCTCTAGGTGTGATGGTCTTCTAGCTAAAACATGTCTAAAGACCTCCTCTAGGTGTGATGTCTTCTAGCTAAAACACTTCTAAAGACCTCCTCTATGTGTGATGGTCCTCTAGCTAAAACACTTCTAAAGACCTCCTCTAGGTGTGATGGTCTTCTAGCTAAAACACTTCTAAAGACCCCCTCTAGGTGTGATGGTCTTCTAGCTAAAACATGTCTAAAGACCTCCTCTAGGTGTGATGTCTTCTAGCTAAAACACTTATAAAGACGTCCTCTAGGTGTGATGGCCCTCTAGCTAAAACACTTCTAAAGACCTCCTCTAGGTGTGATGGCCCTCTAGCTAAAACAGTTCTAAAGACCTCCTCTAGGTGTGATGACCCTCTAGCTAAAACATGTCTAAAGACCTCCTCTAAGTGTGATGTCCTCTGCTAAAACACTTCTAAAGATCTCCTCTAGGTGTGATGGTCTTCTAGCTAAAACATGTCTAAAGACCTCCTCTAGGTGTGATGTCTTCTAGCTAAAACACTTCTAAAGACCTCCTCTATGTGTGATGGTCCTCTAGCTAAAACACTTCTAAAGACCTCCTCTAGGTGTGATGGTCTTCTAGCTAAAACACTTCTAAAGACCCCCTCTAGGTGTGATGGTCTTCTAGCTAAAACATGTCTAAAGACCTCCTCTAGGTGTGATGTCTTCTAGCTAAAACACTTCTAAAGACCTCCTCTAGGTGTGATGGTCCTCTAGCTAAAACACTTATAAAGACCTCCTCTAGGTGTGATGGTCCTCTAGCTAAAACACTTCTAAAGACTTCCTCTAGGTGTGATGGTCCTCTAGCTAAAACATGTCTAAAGACCTCCTCTAGGAGTGATGACCCTCTAGCTATAACACTTCTAAAGACCTCCTCTAGGTGTGATGGTCCTCTAGCTAAAACATGTCTAAAGACCTCCTCTAGGTGTGATGGTCCTCTAGCTAAAACACTTCTAAAGACCTCCTCTAGGTGTGATGGTCTTCTAGCTAAAACACTTCTAAAGACCTCCTCTAGGTGTGATGGTCCTCTAGCTAAAACATGTCTAAAGACCTCCTCTAGGTGTGATGGTCCTCTAGCTAAAACACTTCTAAAGACCTCCTCTAGGTGTGATGGTCCTCTAGCTAAAACATGTCTAAAGACCCCCTCTAGGTGTGATGTCCTCTAGCTAAAGCACTTCTAAAGACCTCCTCTAGGTGTGATGACCCTCTAGCTAAAACATATCTAAAGACCTCCTCTAGGAGTGATGTCCTCTAGCTAAAACACTTCTAAAGACCTCCTCTAGGTGTGATGGTCTTCTAGCTAAAACATGTCTAAAGACCTCCTCTAGGTGTGATGGTCCTCTAGCTAAAACACTTCTAAAGACCTCCTCTAGGTGTGATGGTCTTCTAGCTAAAACACTTCTAAAGACCTCCTCTAGGAGTGATGTCCTCTAGCTAAAACACTTCTAAAGACCTCCTCTAGGTGTGATGTCTTCTAGCTAAAACACATCTAAAGACTTCCTCTAGGTGTGATGGTCCTCTAGCTAAAACACGTATAAAGACCTCCTCTAGGTGTGATGGTCTTCTAGCTAAAACACGTATAAAGACCTCCTCTAGGTGTGATGTCCTCTAGCTAAAACACTTCTAAAGACCTCCTCTAGGTGTGATGTCCTCAAGCTAAAACACTTCTAAAGACCTCCTCTAGGTGTGATGGTCCTCTAGCTAAAACACTTCTAAAGGCCTCCTCTAGGTGTGATGGTCTTCTAGCTAAAACACTTCTAAAGACTTCCTCTAGGTGTGATGGTCCTCTAGCTAAAACATGTCTAAAGACCCCCTCTAGGTGTGATGGTCCTCTAGCTAAAACACTTCTAAAGACCTCCTCTAGGTGTGATGTCCTCTAGCTAAAACACTTCTAAAGACCTCCTCTAGGTGTGATGTCCTCTAGCTAAAACACTTCTAAAGACCTCCTCTATGTGTGATGGTCTTCTAGCTAAAACACTTCTAAAGATCTCCTCTAGGTGCGATGGTCTTCTAGCTAAAACACGTCTAAAGACCCCCTCTAGGAGTGATGTCCTCTAGCTACAAGACTTCTAAAGACCTCCTCTATGTGTGATGGTCTTCTAGCTAAAACACTTCTAAAGACCTCCTCTATGTGTGATGTCTTCTAGCTAAAACACTTCTAAAGACCTCCTCTAGGTGTGATGGTCCTCTAGCTAAAACACTTCTAAAGACCTCCTCTAGGTGTGATGACCCTCTAGCTAAAAACTTTATTTTTTTGTATCCACTTTTTCTCCCATTTTTCTATATTTTCTCCCATCCCAATTTCGTATCATCCAATTCAACCCTCCCCTGTCACGAACGCTGTTTCTTGCCTCCCACAAGCCGGCTGCAATGTGGACTAAGTCATACATAGCACAAGTCCCCTCCGGTACTTGAGGTAACAGCAGTCGCATCTTTTCACCTACGCAGCTCGATCTCTCAGTGGTGAGGAGTAACGCGTGGGAGGCTCACGCTGCCCCCGACACTTCCTGATTCCACTGCGCAGGCGCACCAACCGACCTGTAGGAGTCGCTGTCCACAACGCCCGATCCCCAAACATCAGTTTCCCACCCCCTAATACGGCCAATGTGTATTAGTACGGACGACCAGCTAAACTGAAAGCAAATGTGGAGCGCTGGGCTCGAACAGGCGAGCCCAGCGTCTCCAGATTTCGTGGCGAGCGCCTTGCCCACTACGCCACGTAGCCGCCCTAGCTAAAACACTTCTAAAGACCTCCTCTAGGTGTGATGTCCTCTAGCTAAAACACTTCTAAAGACCTCCTCTAGGTGTGATGGCCCTCTAGCTAAAACACTTATAAAGACCTCCTCTAGGTGTGATGGCCCTCTAGCTAAAACACTTCTAAAGACCTCCTCTAGGTGTGATGGCCCTCTAGCTAAAACAGTTCTAAAGACCTCCTCTAGGTGTGATGACCCTCTAGCTAAAACATGTCTAAAGACCTCCTCTAAGTGTGATGTCCTCTGCTAAAACACTTCTAAAGATCTCCTCTAGGTGTGATGGTCTTCTAGCTAAAACATGTCTAAAGACCTCCTCTAGGTGTGATGTCTTCTAGCTAAAACACTTCTAAAGACCTCCTCTATGTGTGATGGTCCTCTAGCTAAAACACTTCTAAAGACCTCCTCTAGGTGTGATGGTCTTCTAGCTAAAACACTTCTAAAGACCCCCTCTAGGTGTGATGGTCTTCTAGCTAAAACATGTCTAAAGACCTCCTCTAGGTGTGATGTCTTCTAGCTAAAACACTTCTAAAGACCTCCTCTAGGTGTGATGGTCCTCTAGCTAAAACACTTATAAAGACCTCCTCTAGGTGTGATGGTCCTCTAGCTAAAACACTTCTAAAGACTTCCTCTAGGTGTGATGGTCCTCTAGCTAAAACATGTCTAAAGACCTCCTCTAGGAGTGATGACCCTCTAGCTATAACACTTCTAAAGACCTCCTCTAGGTGTGATGGTCCTCTAGCTAAAACATGTCTAAAGACCTCCTCTAGGTGTGATGGTCCTCTAGCTAAAACACTTCTAAAGACCTCCTCTAGGTGTGATGGTCTTCTAGCTAAAACACTTCTAAAGACCTCCTCTAGGTGTGATGGTCCTCTAGCTAAAACATGTCTAAAGACCTCCTCTAGGTGTGATGGTCCTCTAGCTAAAACACTTCTAAAGACCTCCTCTAGGTGTGATGGTCCTCTAGCTAAAACATGTCTAAAGACCTCCTCTAGGTGTGATGTCCTCTAGCTAAAACACTTCTAAAGACCTCCTCTGGGTGTGATGACCCTCTAGCTAAAACATATCTAAAGACCTCCTCTAGGAGTGATGGCCTCTAGCTAAAACACTTCTAAAGACCTCCTCTAGGTGTGATGGTCCTCTAGCTAAAACACTTCTAAAGACCTCCTCTAGGTGTGATGGTCGTCTAGCTAAAACACTTCTAAAGACCTCCTCTAGGAGTGATGTCCTCTAGCTAAAACACTTCTAAAGACCTCCTCTAGGTGTGATGGTCTTCTAGCTAAAACATGTCTAAAGACCTCCTCTAGGTGTGATGGTCCTCTAGCTAAAACACTTCTAAAGACCTCCTCTAGGTGTGATGGTCGTCTAGCTAAAACACTTCTAAAGACCTCCTCTAGGAGTGATGTCCTCTAGCTAAAACACTTCTAAAGACCTCCTCTAGGTGTGATGTCTTCTAGCTAAAACACGTATAAAGACCTCCTCTAGGTGTGATGGTCTTCTAGCTAAAACACGTATAAAGACCTCCTCTAGGTGTGATGTCCTCTAGCTAAAACACTTCTAAAGACCTCCTCTAGGTGTGATGTCCTCTAGCTAAAACACATCTAAAGACCTCCTCTAGGTGTGATGGTCTTCTAGCTAAAACACTTCTAAAGACCTCCTCTAGGTGTGATGGTCCTCTAGCTAAAACATGTCTAAAGACCTCCTCTAGGTGTGATGGTCCTCTAGCTAAAACACTTCTAAAGACCTCCTCTAGGTGTGATGGTCCTCTAGCTAAAACATGTCTAAAGACCTCCTCTAGGTGTGATGTCCTCTAGCTAAAACACTTCTAAAGACCTCCTCTAGGTGTGATGACCCTCTAGCTAAAACATGTCTAAAGACCTCCTCTAGGAGTGATGTCCTCTAGCTAAAACATGTCTAAAGACCTCCTCTAGGTGTGATGGTCCTCTAGCTAAAACACTTCTAAAGACCTCCTCTAGGTGTGATGGTCTTCTAGCTAAAACACTTCTAAAGACCTCCTCTAGGAGTGATGACCTCTAGCTAAAACACTTCTAAAGACCTCCTCTAGGTGTGATGTCTTCTAGCTAAAACACTTCTAAAGACCTCCTCTAGGTGTGATGGTCCTCTAGCTAAAACACGTCTAAAGACCTCCTCTAGGTGTGATGGTCCTCTAGCTAAAACACTTCTAAAGACCTCCTCTAGGTGTGATGGTCTTCTAGCTAAAACACGTATAAAGACCTCCTCTAGGTGTGATGTCCTCTAGCTAAAACACTTCTAAAGACCTCCTCTAGGTGTGATGTCCTCTAGCTAAAACACATCTAAAGACCTCCTCTAGGTGTGATGGTCTTCTAGCTAAAACACTTCTAAAGACCTCCTCTAGGTGTGATGGTCCTCTAGCTAAAACATGTCTAAAGACCTCCTCTAGGTGTGATGGTCCTCTAGCTAAAACACTTCTAAAGACCTCCTCTAGGTGTGATGGTCCTCTAGCTAAAACATGTCTAAAGACCTCCTCTAGGTGTGATGTCCTCTAGCTAAAACACTTCTAAAGACCTCCTCTAGGTGTGATGACCCTCTAGCTAAAACATGTCTAAAGACCTCCTCTAGGAGTGATGTCCTCTAGCTAAAACATGTCTAAAGACCTCCTCTAGGTGTGATGGTCCTCTAGCTAAAACACTTCTAAAGACCTCCTCTAGGTGTGATGGTCTTCTAGCTAAAACACTTCTAAAGACCTCCTCTAGGAGTGATGTTCTCTAGCTAAAACACTTCTAAAGACCTCCTCTAGGTGTGATGTCTTCTAGCTAAAACACTTCTAAAGACCTCCTCTAGGTGTGATGGTCCTCTAGCTAAAACACGTCTAAAGACCTCCTCTAGGTGTGATGGTCCTCTAGCTAAAACACTTCTAAAGACCTCCTCTAGGTGTGATGGTCTTCTAGCTAAAACACGTATAAAGACCTCCTCTAGGTGTGATGTCCTCTAGCTAAAACACTTCTAAAGACCTCCTCTAGGTGTGATGTCCTCTAGCTAAAACACATCTAAAGACCTCCTCTAGGTGTGATGACCCTCTAGCTAAAACACATCTAAAGACCACCTCTAGGTGTGATGTCCTCTAGCTAAAACACTTCTAAAGACCTCCTCTAGGTGTGATGTCCTCTAGCTAAAACACTTCTAAAGACCTCCTCTAGGTGTGATGACCCTCTAGCTAAAACACTTCTAAAGACCTCCTCTAGGTGTGATGGTCCTCTAGCTAAAACACTTCTAAAGACCTCCTCTAGGTGTGATGGTCTTCTAGCTAAAACACTTCTAAAGACTTCCTCTAGGTGTGATGTGCTCTAGCTAAAACACGTATAAAGACCTCCTCTAGGCGTGATGTCCTCTAGCTAAAACACTTCTAAAGACCTCCTCTAGGTGTGATGGTCCTCTAGCTAAAACACTTCTAAAGACCTCATCTAGGTGTGATGGTCCTCTAGCTAAAACATTTCTAAAGACCTCCTCTAGGTGTGATGCCCTCTAGCTAAAACACTTCTAAAGACCTCCTCTAGGTGTGATGCCCTCTAGCTAAAACACTTCTAAAGATCTAATCTAGGTGTGATGGTCTTCTAGCTAAAACATGTCTAAAGACATCCTCTAGGTGTGATGTCTTCTAGCTAAAACACTTCTAAAGACCTCCTCTATGAGTGATGTCCTCTAGCTAAAACACTTCTAAAGACCTCCTCTAGGAGTGATGTCCTCTAGCTAAAACACTTCTAAAGACCTCCTCTAGGAGTGATGTCCTCTAGCTAAAACACGTATAAAGACCTCCTCTAGGTGTGATGGCCCTCTAGCTAAAACACGTATAAAGACCTCCTCTAGGTGTGATGGTCTTCTAGCTAAAACATGTCTAAAGACATCCTCTAGGTGTGATGTCTTCTAGCTAAAACACTTCTAAAGACCTCCTCTAGGTGCGATGTCCTCTAGCTAAAACATGTCTAAAGACATCCTCTAGGTGTGATGTCCTCTAGCTAAAACACTTCTAAAGACCTCCTCTAGGAGTGATGTCCTCTAGCTAAAACACTTCTAAAGACCTCCTCTAGGTGTGATGCCCTCTAGCTAAAACACTTCTAAAGACCTCCTCTAGGTGTGATGTTTTCTAGCTAAAACACTTCTAAAGACCTCCTCTAGGTGCGATGTCCTCTAGCTAAAACACTTCTAAAGACCTCCTCTAGGTGTGATGGTCCTCTAGCTAAAACACTTCTAAAGACCTAATCTAGGTGTGATGGTCTTCTAGCTAAAACATGTCTAAAGACATCCTCTAGGTGTGATGTCTTCTAGCTAAAACACTTCTAAAGACCTCCTCTAGGTGCGATGTCCTCTAGCTAAAACACTTCTAAAGACCTCCTCTAGGAGTGATGTCCTCTAGCTAAAACACTTCTAAAGACCTCCTCTAGGTGTGATGCCCTCTAGCTAAAACACTTCTAAAGACCTCCTCTAGGTGTGATGTCTTCTAGCTAAAACACTTCTAAAGACCTCCTCTAGGTGTGATGGTCCTCTAGCTAAAACACTTCTAAAGACCTCCTCTAGGTGTGATGGCCCTCTAGCTAAAACACTTCTAAAGACCTCCTCTAGGTGTGATGACCCTCTAGCTAAAACACTTCTAAAGACCTCCTCTAGGAGTGATGTCCTCTAGCTAAAACACTTCTAAAGACCTCCTCTATGTGTGATGGGCCTCTAGCTAAAACACGTATAAAGACCTCCTCTAGGAGTGATGTCCTCTAGCTAAAACACGTATAAAGACCTCCTCTAGGAGTGATGGTCCTCTAACTAAAACACGTATAAAGACCTCCTCTAGGTGTGATGGTCCTCTAGCTAAAACACTTCTAAAGACCTCCTCTAGGTGTGATGTTTTCTAGCTAAAACACTTCTAAAGACCTCCTCTAGGTGTGATGGTCCTCTAGCTAAAACACTTCTAAAGACCTCCTCTAGGTGTGATGGCCCTCTAGCTAAAACACTTCTAAAGACCTCCTCTAGGTGTGATGACCCTCTAGCTAAAACACTTCTAAAGACCTCCTCTAGGAGTGAAGGTCCTCTAGCTAAAACACGTATAAAGACCTCCTCTAGGTGTGATGGTCCTCTAGCTAAAACACATATAAAGACCTCCTCTAGGTGTGATGGTCCTCTAGCTAAAACACGTATAAAGACCTCCTCTAGGTGTGATGTCTTCTAGCTAAAACACTTCTAAAGACCTCCTCTAGGTGTGATGGTCCTCTAGCTAAAACACATATAAAGACCTCCTCTAGGTGTGATGGTCCTCTAGCTAAAACACGTATAAAGACCTCCTCTAGGTGTGATGGTCTTCTAGCTAAAACATGTCTAAAGACATCCTCTAGGTGTGATGTCTTCTAGCTAAAACACTTCTAAAGACCTCCTCTAGGTGCGATGTCCTCTAGCTAAAACATGTCTAAAGACATCCTCTAGGTGTGATGTCCTCTAGATAAAACACTTCTAAAGACCTCCTCTAGGAGTGATGTCCTCTAGCTAAAACACTTCTAAAGACCTCCTCTAGGTGTGATGCCCTCTAGCTAAAACACTTCTAAAGACCTCCTCTAGGTGTGATGTTTTCTAGCTAAAACACTTCTAAAGACCTCCTCTAGGTGCGATGTCCTCTAGCTAAAACACTTCTAAAGACCTCCTCTAGGTGTGATGGTCCTCTAGCTAAAACACTTCTAAAGACCTAATCTAGGTGTGATGGTCTTCTAGCTAAAACATGTCTAAAGACATCCTCTAGGTGTGATGTCTTCTAGCTAAAACACTTCTAAAGACCTCCTCTAGGTGCGATGTCCTCTAGCTAAAACACTTCTAAAGACCTCCTCTAGGAGTGATGTCCTCTAGCTAAAACACTTCTAAAGACCTCCTCTAGGTGTGATGCCCTCTAGCTAAAACACTTCTAAAGACCTCCTCTAGGTGTGATGTCTTCTAGCTAAAACACTTCTAAAGACCTCCTCTAGGTGTGATGGTCCTCTAGCTAAAACACTTCTAAAGACCTCCTCTAGGTGTGATGGCCCTCTAGCTAAAACACTTCTAAAGACCTCCTCTAGGTGTGATGACCCTCTAGCTAAAACACTTCTAAAGACCTCCTCTAGGAGTGATGTCCTCTAGCTAAAACACTTCTAAAGACCTCCTCTATGTGTGATGGGCCTCTAGCTAAAACACGTATAAAGACCTCCTCTAGGAGTGATGTCCTCTAGCTAAAACACGTATAAAGACCTCCTCTAGGAGTGATGGTCCTCTAACTAAAACACGTATAAAGACCTCCTCTAGGTGTGATGGTCCTCTAGCTAAAACACTTCTAAAGACCTCCTCTAGGTGTGATGTTTTCTAGCTAAAACACTTCTAAAGACCTCCTCTAGGTGTGATGGTCCTCTAGCTAAAACACTTCTAAAGACCTCCTCTAGGTGTGATGGCCCTCTAGCTAAAACACTTCTAAAGACCTCCTCTAGGTGTGATGACCCTCTAGCTAAAACACTTCTAAAGACCTCCTCTAGGAGTGAAGGTCCTCTAGCTAAAACACGTATAAAGACCTCCTCTAGGTGTGATGGTCCTCTAGCTAAAACACATATAAAGACCTCCTCTAGGTGTGATGGTCCTCTAGCTAAAACACGTATAAAGACCTCCTCTAGGTGTGATGTCTTCTAGCTAAAACACTTCTAAAGACCTCCTCTAGGTGTGATGGTCCTCTAGCTAAAACACTTCTAAAGACCTCCTCATGCTGCTATGAAACCTGAATTTACCCCAGGGGATAAATAAAGGAACACTTGACTTGACTATTTATACTTTCTCTCTTTTCATTCACATTAATGTAATCATAATCCCTTGATATGTAATCCATTACTCCCCTGATATCATCACACCAGGAAAAGTGTCTCTGACCCCTCCTTAAAGGTCCTGAAGACAGAGCTAGTGAGAATATCGTCTCTGACCCCTCCTTAAAGGTCCTGAAGACAGAGCTAGTGAGAATATCGTCTCTGACCCTCCTTAAAGGTCCTGAAGACAGAGCTAGTGAGAATATCGTCTCTGACCCCTCCTTAAAGGTCCTGAAGACAGAGCTAGTGAGAATATCGTCTCTGACCCTCCTTAAAGGTCCTGAAGACAGAGCTAGTGAGAATATCGTCTCTGACCCTCCTTAAAGGTCCTGAAGACAGAGCTAGTGAGAATATCGTCTCTGACCCTCCTTAAAGGTCCTGAAGACAGAGCTAGTGAGAGAGGGATAGATTAATGGCCCAGATGAAGCAGAGAAGAGTAGAATGTGTGATGTCTGGGAGTGTGCTCACGTTTCTAAAGAAGGGAGAGAGACAGCCTGGGTGCACATCCATCACTGACTGGAGAGGAGTGGTCCGGAGGTTGTGGTTTACCCTCAGTTCACCTCCAAGGAGGAGGGGAGGGAGAGGAGAATGAGGAGGGGGAGGAGGAGGAAAGGGGTTCTGGAGGCTCACCTCCGAAGGGCAAAGAGAGGGAGGAGGAATAGAGGTAGAGAGAGGAGGGTGGAGGACGGTAGGGGATGGGAGAGCAGAGGAGAAGATGAAATGGTGTGAAAGTAGGGACTTTCTTTCCCTTCTTATCTTTCTTATCTCTCATTGATATTAATATTCTTCTTCTACTTTATATAATCAGAAGCTTGTATATAAGGCATGGGGTTGTACCTTGGGGTACAATGGGGTCGTCAGCTTGTGACTGCAACTTGTTCCTGTTTGCGGACGACTCAGCCCTGCTGGTCTCTGACAAGAACAAGTTACAGGTTGAAAAAACCCTCAGCTCAGAACTCGGCAAAATCTGCACCTGGCTCGCTGATAACAAACTATCATTACACCTGGGTAAAAGAGAGTCCATTCTCTTCGGATCAAATAAACTCAGCAAGGCCGACGGCTTCTCAGTTACAGTGGGTGACAATATTGTCACAAGGAAAGATGAAATTACATACCTAGGTTCCATCCTAGAGGCTAATCTTTCCTGTGACAAAATGGCATCCAATGTAATAAAAAAAGTCAACCAACGAACTAGATTCTTGTACCGGATCTCCTCTCTGGTAAACAAGAATACCCTGAAGACTCTGGCAGGAGCACTTATTCAAGGGTACTACGACTATGCTTGCACCTCATGGTACCAAAGCACCTCAAAGGCCCTAAAAACTACAAACATCACAAAACAAACTGGTCAGACTACTGCTTGACCTTACTCCTAGAACCCACCTCACCCCTGCCCACTTTGATAACCTAGGATGGCTTAGAGTAGACGACAGAGTACAGCAACTTGCAATGGGCCTGGTCTACAAGATACACTACACGACTAAGGTACCCATGTACATGTCAAAATACTTCCCAAAGGTCAGTGAATACCACGACCACAACACCAGAGGGATCTCCACAAATCATGTTAAACCCAGATTCGGCTCAAACAAGGGACTAAACACGTTTCGCAATTATGCCACATCAATGTGGAACGCCCTACCCACAGCTGTAAAGGAATGTGAATCACTACCCACTTTTAAAACCACTCTCAAGGAGCACCTACGGGAGACTGCGATTCGAAACTGGCCCCTGTAAATGTCCTAACCCAACCCCCTCCAATGTACAGTAAATGTCCTAACCCAATAATACACGAGACCCTCTTCTTGGAACCAAGTAAGGTTTCGTCGATAATCCAAACCCTAACCCTAACCCCCCCCCCCATGTTATCATTGGGAATGGGTCTGAGATCGCAAATGGCCAATACCGCCACCTAACGCCTTGCGGCCGGTATTGCACATCATTGGAATCCCTCTGGCTTGGGCTATGCATCGATCTAAGAAGTCCGGTCCAGGTTTTCCTTCTCCGGCATGAGTAACGTTTATAACACATGGATTGGGGAGACTCGAGCACCGTGGATTCATGTGTTTTGGTGGATAACGTTGGACACACGACCGCAATCAATATTTGGAATGGCAATCAGATAATTGGATTATTCTTTTTGCAGTACATCATAGACGAGGTAAGGACTATATGTTATCAATCTTGCGTTGATCTGAAGATTTTTTCGCCGCGATCGCAGCGTGTGTCTGTGTTTGTGTGTGTGTGTGTGTGCCGTGTCCCGTTGGCTGCGATCAAAGCATGCCCCCCCCCCCTTTCGTGCATGCATGATGAATCATAATACCGATAATCTAGCGTTGATTTCAGATTGATTCAATAATCAAGCGAGAAATGGCACGATTTCTAATGAAATGCATTGAAGCTGGAGTTTTCTGGGATTACACAGGATCACTCTAAAACTATACTCATATTCACCACGGTATAAAACGGAAATGTATGGATGAAAAAATTATCTGTTTCTTGCATGTTGACCGGAAGAAACTCACTCACAATCGACGTGGTTATTAGATCCATAGCTATAATATTTAATATAGGTTTAGCACTGCAAACACCGGAACTTATTCCCATTGAACAGAGCCCTGGCACACAACGGCCCAACGCCCATAGCGACCCCTGGCGCTCAAAGTGTTAATGCTTATTGTCAATCAAAATAGTTAAATAGAGTGTTTGGGTCCATGTAGCAGTTAGTTAGGCGTAACTTCAGCGTGTCCGTATTAATAGTCTATGAGCGCTACACGAAGTGGGCAACAGTTGTTGCCACAATTTGGAAATGCACAAATATGAACTGCTGTTTTTATCTTTTAGATAACGCTAAACTAGCTGTTACTCTAAGCTGTAAACTAGCTGTTACTCTGAGCTGTAAGCTAGCTAGCTACTCTATTGCACTTCCAGCGTTATTTGTTGTTTTCCTGCAAAAACTCACGCCTCACAGGATTTCAGAGTGAGACTTCTGTTCGAAGGAGATTTCTGTTTCAGTGGCAACAAAAAACAAGCACTTTTAGTCGACGTATGTTACTTGGCAACAAAAAAAAAAGAAGAGGGAATTATTTTCACCAGACATTATGAGCGGAGAGATTTAATTATGTCAGGCTTCAACAGAATTTCACAGAAAATGAAAATGGTAATTACCAGATAACATAAAACCCAGATTTTGAGGTAAAATGTGAGTTTTAAATATGTTTAAAATTAATCATGATCTCTGTAGTGAGTGGCTGCCATGGTAACTAAGGACCACAGGAAAACCTCTCTTGAGAGACTTTGATTATTGAAATTTGTATCCGATGTCACCCAAACCATTCAAATACAGCAATGGGCTGGATCAGTTATTTGTTATTTGAAATGCATTTGGTATTAGTATCAGCAGAGCATTGTTATTTTCAGTCCATAATCCTGACACTTGGTGTCACCCAAGCCTCTACTTAGATGAATGATGTTTTGCAGTTTAAGATTGAAAGCCTGGTGTACCACCACACCCAAAACGTCTTGCACGCTTCTCTGTCTCTCCTCTAGACTGAGAACAAAGGATATGTGGTGACCTGAGCTAGGAGGTCAGTGGGGAGATGGCAGGATGACAGCGCCATCTACTGAATGGCCTCCATGAAGAGGCATACATACACCAGACCTGGCTCAAAACAGAATGGAAGTATTGGAGAATTATGTTTTAGTAATTACTTTAACATACTTGGAGTACATGGGGGAGGTGGGTGGGATTAACTGCATCAGAACAAGTCAGATAGGATCAAACAGTCTACATTTTCTGTTACTCATGGTATTGTCCTATAGACAGTTTCAGTAGAATTGTGTTGCTAAGGAACTGTCAGTTATTGATATTAGCAAAACATTGCAACAGGAAGTACATTTTGGTCCATTTAGAATGACATACCGCCATCTATTAGGCCGTAAGGTGAAGGCTGTATCGTTTCATCCCGTTCCCACCTCCGCGGACTACACAATTTTCACTCTGGGTGAAAGATATATTGGTGTAGATTTAGGAATAAAAAGTTCTCCATTTACAATCCTGCCCGTTTTGCGCAATCATAATTTTAAAGTCGGGACTAGATCTTTCCTCGCGAACGGATACTTGGTCACCACATAGTTTTATTTGACTTAATTGGTGCGAGTTCGGTCACGTATCTTGCGCTCGACCAATAGCAGCTCTCTTTGTTATGAGGATATGGCCGTTGGGCGATAACAAATATGACATCCACAGATTAACGTTACATCAGAAGAGGACGACAATGGATAAAAAAAAAACGTCTAAAGTTCGCAAAAAGGTTTCTAAACAATGTTATATGCATCTCACGTCCGTTCAGAAAGAACGTGTACAAGATTTTACACAGACACGGTGGGATAGATATAGAAACTGCGTTGAATGGTGGCTTAGCCAGAATCATACCATTGCGGAGACATACAAACATTGTTTAGAGATCGATTTTGCCAATGTTCCTGGAGATGCTGGTTTTCACGCAACTTGCATTTTTATCGGCTAAAAGCGCCTGGATACAGCTGAGATGGGCCACAACGTGTTCTGCAGCTCAAGATGTGGATACACTATTTGATGCTGTGCTGAGAGACAGTTTAGCTGTGTTTTTGTTTACATAACTAGCATTCTAGTTTTCTTCAGATACTGTATGCCATCTAGTTTTATTGTTTACAGTGATGTTTATGTAGCTCTGCTAGTTCATAGTGATGTTTAAAGTATGTTAGCTTTCAGAACCAATGCGACATGCAAATGACATGTCGTCAGCTTGTGACTGCAACTTGTTCCTGTTTGCGGACGACTCAGCCCTGCTGGTCTCTGACAAGAACAAGTTACAGGTTGAAAAAACCCTCAGCTCGGAACTAGGCAGAATCTGCATATGGCTCGCTGATAACAAACTATCATTACACATGGGCAAAACAGAGTCCATTCTCTTCGGTTCAAATAACAAACTCAGCAAGACCGACGGCTTCTCAGTTACAGTGGGTGACAATATTGTCACAAGGAAAGATGAAATTACCTACCTGGGTTCCATCCTAGAGGCTAATCTCTCCTGTGACAAAATGGCATCCAATGTAATAAAAAAAGTCAACCAACGAACTCGATTCTTGTACCGGATCTCCTCTCTGGTAAACAAGAATACCCTGAAGACTCTGGCAGGAGCACTCATTCAGGGGTACTACGACTATGCTTGCACCTCATGGTACCAAAGCACCTCAAAGGCGCTAAAAACAAAATTACAAACAACAACAAAGCAACTTGCAATGGGCCTGGTCTACAAGATACACTACACGACCAAGGTACCCATGTACATGTCAAAATACTTCCCAAAGGTCAGTGAATACCACGATCACAACACCAGAGGGAGCTCCACAAATCATGTTAAACCCAGATTTGGCTCAAATAAGGGACTAAACACGTTTCGCAATTATGCCACATCAATGTGGAACGCCCTACCCAAAGCTGTAAAGGAATGTGGATCACTACCCACTTTCAAAACCTCTCTCAAGGGACACCTACGGGAGACTGCAATTCAACACTGGCCCCTGTAAATATCCTAACCCAACCCCCTCCAATGTACAGTCATTTACCTAGTATGGTTTTGTCAATAGTACAATGTACAATTTTGTTTGTTTGTACAGTGTCTCCCCCCCCCCCCCCCCCCCCCTCAATGTACAGTTTTGCTTGTTTATACAGTGTGCCCCCCCCCCCCAACCACCTCCAATGTAGATTACCCAGTATGGTTGTCAATATCCCAGTGTACCCAACCCCCCCCACCCAACCTCCTCCAATGTACAGTTTCTACGTCAAATGTATATACTCCCTTTTCTTGACTCCTTCTGTATCACAAACAGTACTGTATTTGCAAATCTGGTATGTCATAAATGTATAGATGTAGCAGTACTGACTATCTGTATGTCATGTATGTCATATATGTCCTGATGAATTGAAAATGGGGGACCCTGATGTAAACAAGACGAAAGTCTTTCTCTGGTCTGCATCCCCTTAACAATTGTGTGTATTGAGCTGTACTGTATTGTACCCATTCTGCAATCTGTTAATAAAGTTGTCAATCAATCAATCAATCAATCAATCAATTCAATCAATCAATTCAATCAATCAATCAATGTTACCCCCACCTCTTCCATCCCCCACACACACTAGGTCCTAGTGATTAGGACAATAGAGCTAGCATGCACCCCTGGGGGAGGGGGGGGGGGCTAACTAGATGGCACCAATGTGTGTTCAGCACTATATATGATTACTATATACAGTTCTAAAAAGTGTGCAGTGCAATATGATAATTTTTGCTTAGAATAAAATAAGATGATATAAACTGTGGCTAAACACTTTTATGCTCTTTTCTTTGGTCAGACCTGAACTCCTGAGTAAACAAAATAGGTTAGCCAATTTACGAGTAGCCTAATGTTATTGTCTCGTTTATTATGTAACGCCAGTCAGCAAGCAAAGTAGCAATCAAAATGGATGCAGGGACCGCTGAGGATTATACTAGGATAGTCCAGCAAAAGTTACGTCATATTCATCAATCTCACAATATTCGCTAACGTTAGACGGATGGAATACAGCCTTCCAAAACATAAATGAAAACTTACCACAGTCGTGGTTGCCAGTGTCACTTTCTCCGATGGAATCCTATGAATCTATGTTCAGAGCAAGTAGCCATAGCTTCAATCGGTTTGGATCCTTTGAATGAAACGAAAATGTAAACCCTGGCCTCGATGGTTTCTTAGCACAACTCTTTACAACATACAGAGGCATGATTATAAAGTTGTAATTTATAGAGATACTACTGCTATCTGATGATATCCACTTCAATCAATGAAAGCGCGCCCTATCGCTCCAGTAGCTACGTTTAGTCACATTGGATGTGTATTGACGTTACAAGAAAGTAGCGTAAAATCACTGCACCCAGACAGCAGTGGTCCGGCAAAAAAAGATTCCGAGTATATATCTGCTTAGAAAACGGAAATGTCTAATTACATTTTTTTTCTCCACATGGTAAATACACTGGTCACAACATGTTTACAGGAACGTTTTGGAGTTGTATTTGGAGTGTATTTGGAGCAAGTGAGTTGAGTCTTGGGAACTATAGGCTACCCTGGCACATCTACTTCCGGTGAATGTCGCTAAGCTAGGCTAACGGTGCGGGCGTTCCCGACGCCTAATGCATGCACAGAGACGAAAAAGGTATGCATCTTCTTTTCTAACTCCAGGGTAGATGGCAAAAAACCTAATTTCCCAAAATGTTGGAGTTTTCCTTTAACACACATGTGTTTCATTTACCTCTGTTTGTTCTGAGGGAGGCCCTTGGCATCTACAGCAACCATCTTGGAGACAAACACAATGACAGGAGCGTTCTCCGCACTGGAACACTGGAGAAAGGCTGGAACACACACATGTCCATGCACACACATAAACACACACGCACACATTCATACACGTACACAAACGTACATATACACATGTAACCACATGCGCACACATACATGCACACAGACACAGCACACAGAGAAAGAGCATATCAGACCATCATTTTGATTCCATAAAAAAAGGTCACATAGTGGTTTCAACAACCAAATGAAAAGGGAATTATTCAGAGCTCAGTGTTATATGGATTTATATTTCATCTGAGCATCAAAACCAACAGGTTACAACTGACTATGTAAACAACAGACTGAAACTTGTCAGTTAAATATTATACTTATATCTGCATAGTCTCCTGTATCACTTACGCTAGCTTTACCAACAACTTACAATATCATGGCTGTATAAATAGTTGTATATGCCGATGTAAACAATGTTTTGGACAGATATTTATTATTATTATTATTATATTTTACTAGTATTAGTACCTACGTATGTACCCATAGATTAGTAGAAAGCCCACTATTATACAGTATATTCGAAAAAATACATTCAATATCTTTACGTCTTAGACACCGGAAATGTCTACGATTGGCTAATGATAGTTACTGTTCAAGCAGCATCCTTGTAATCTAGAAACATATGATGAATATATGTAGGTTAGCTGGCAACAACCTTGTTATCTACAAACACAAGGTTAATAGATCTAGGTTAGCTAGCAGAGAGAGAGAGAGAGAGAGAGAGAGAGAGAGAGAGAGAGAGAGAGAGAAGAGAGAGAAGAGAGAGAAGAGAGAGAAGAGAGAGAAGAGAGAGAGAGAGAGAGAGAGAGAGAGAGAGAGAGAGAGAGAGAGAGAGAGAGAGAGAGAGAGCTGCCAAAACCCATATATATGCCCTTAACGTTATGCTATCAATAAAATATGAGTGTATTGCTACAGTAATGTTTGTGGAAGAAAAGTCTGCACACCGTCTAGTGTTCCCAAGTTTTAATGTACTTGAACACAACGTTTCGGTCTGTGGCCTTTTTCAAGTGTCAACGACATGTGAAAAGGGGTGGGGTATATATACATCTACAAATTAAAGGTCAAGGTTGAGCCAGGTCAATCAATTAGCCTATAGGCTACACATTTACAGACCATATTGCAGCTCAAGTGCCTAGAACATATGGTACATGGTAACAATAACAGTAGTACGGTAGTTTAGTAGTTAAATGTGACACACCTTCACATGCCAAAATTGAGAAAATATATAATAAGAAAACTTAAAAAACAGAAAAATTAATTAAAAAAACACAAAATCAGGACAGAATGTGTGTATTTACAGGAAGGGTTTAATGTCAAACTCTTCATTCAGTCCAAGAGGGGCCATAGTCTGCAGGGTGTGAATATGGTAGGCCTACAGTAGACTGTGGCTGACTGACTGTAGAGCTCCATTAGAGCCAACCCCTCTGAGAGGCCTCCAGGACAACCAGGCCTGTTCCTCTGGTCCTGAGCTGAAAGACAGGGAACAGGCTGATAGAAGTAGTTGTCTGTATCTCTCTGTGTGTGTGTGTGTGTGTGTGTGTGTGTGTGTGTGTGTGTGTGTGTGTGTGTGTGTGTGTGTGTGTGTGTGTGTGTGTGTGTGTGTGTGTGTGTTACCCTTCTTCAGCTCCTGCGTCTGCTCAGGCAGGGACTCGAACCTACGGGCTCCGACGCTCATCAGTTTCTCCACGCGGTCCGCTGCCATGTCCAGCGGACTGGGCAGCTTCTCACACACCATGGCTATAGAAGAGGCTAAGGAAAACTACAACAGGCTTTTATTTGCTTCAGTCACTGAACTCAACCAGCCTGTATTTGGCATCTATATGGGACCAGCTTTTAATTCCTTTCGCACAAAACTCTCGCACAGCAAAGATGGAAATAATCTCAGATTGTTTATTTAAACCAATATGAATGTTACTTATATAATTATTTGGCTACCGAATAACATATAAATTATAAATCATTCAGTTCTCTCTGTGAGACACGGCACTAATGTATGGGGGGTGATTCGTATCAAAACTAAGCCTACTGATAGGTCAGCGGAGATTACTGATATGTCGACGGAGGCCAATGATAAGGTGAATGATTAGGAAGAGACTGAGATGGAGTGGCAGGCGATTGAGATTCCTAGACGAGTGACTGAGAGGAGCGATCTATCTCACTAGAGAGGCGACTAGCATGGCGAGCTAATGGATAGGCTAATGGATAGGCTAATGGATAGGCTAGTGGATATGCTAATGGTTAGGCTAGTGGATAGGCTATCAGATAAGCTAACAGCGCTATCAACAAAGTCAGTCAGGACGGACAGACAGACAGACAGACAGACAGACAGACAGACAGACAGACAGACAGACAGACAGACAGACAGACAGACAGACAGACAGACACACACACAGACAGCACACTCCCTCACTCCCTCACACACAGCCCGAGGATACAGAGCAGGGCTTGGGAGACAGGAAGCCACTGGCTGCAGATAGCAGAGAGGAGGACTTTGGGGTCTGAGTGACGAAGATCTCTGGCCATCACCTTCACGCCCAGGGATGCCACCATCTTATCCACCTTCTCCTTGTCTCTAGAGACATAAGACAATTCATAGGATTGATGGAACGTCTTGCGCTTCAGGCTCTTCACAATCGGAGCTTGCTGCTCTCAGAACACACTATACTAGAAACAGTTCTATGGGCCACTTCTGTATATATTTCTTTATTTGCAGTGAAAGCTTAGGGCCAGCTTAGAAACAGATGGATCATTGTCTAATACGTGATTGCTCGGCCCTCTGTTCCACTGTGTGTTTGTGTATGCATGTGTGCGCGTGTGTATGCACGTGTTTTCGTGTTCAACGTTAAACTATTGTGCAACCTTATACCTTATATGTTTTTAAGTTGCAGGAAAGCAAATGGCTTTTCTTCATTGCAAATTATTTTGCCTCCCGGACGGGGGCATAGCCGTCCTCCAGGCCCCCCCCCCCCCCCCCCCCGACATGATTCACTTCAAGATTTCATTGATGAGGTACAAACGACCAACGTTTCAATGCACACTTAGCGGGGTAAATGGGGGTGGGTGAGGACCTCTCAATACACCACTACCTTGACAAGCACTCATTCAAGATGGGAGGTGCTATCGGGGGTTTCCGCTAGAAAGATGGTGCCGGCCCACGTCTCCTGGAAGATTTCAATGGACAAATGGGATACATTTCGGTCAAATATTATCTTTGTTTATTGAGTTTATTGCAATAACATTATACCCGGTGCTTAACACTTATTGTCAATGAAAACAACATATACCAGATTTCTGCACTGCAAGAGGTGGATTGATTACTTTACCTCTACCTAAGTCTAATTTTATGAAAAGGGTGGTATTTTATAGGGCGATAGTATCCTGGAAGCCTATAGCTTATTCCCAGCGGAATAGTGCTGCCGAGTGTTTCCGCGTTTTCCCTGATTGGTTGCGACACGCCCCACGGCAGCCGCAGAGCGGAGCGGCAGAGCTTGCGGCATTATGTAGCCGTAATCCCAGATGTTTTTCATTCGACGCTTAGCTCAACTGGCAGCGCTGCGGTCCGTTGGTAACAAGTTCAAATCCCTTCAATTTTCATTTTTTTTTTTTTTTTTTTTTTAAACATGCATTCTTTCGCCGGTTAAGTTTAGGCATGTTAACTTTAAGCATTGTTTCGGAGTTGGTTATGGTTAAGGTTAGGCATTGTTTCGGAGTGGGTTAAGTTTAGGCGCTGTTAAGGAGCTGGTTAAGGTTAGAGTTTGTCTTAGAGAATGGCAATATTCTTTCGGAGTTGGTTATGGTTAAGGTTAGGCATGGTTAAGGTTAAGGTTAAGGTTAGGCATTGTTTCGGAGTTGGTTAAGGTTAGAAGGGTTAAGTTTAGGCGCTGTTAAGGAGCTGGTTAAGGTTAGAGTTTGTCTTAGAGAATGGCAATAGACAGCCTATTTCCGCGCTGCAGCTCTCTCGCGCTGCCGTGGTCACATGGCCAATCATGGCCAATCAGAGAAAACGCGTTAGCACGCGACGCACTCTTCCGCTGGGAATAAGCTACACGCATCCTGGAACGGTCTTCCCAGCGATGTTCGGAACATCAAAGGAAAGGCTATTTTTCTTTAAATGTTTTATATATACTCCCGGCCCTTTTTTGAGGGCACTCCATCCCTTCGATTTTTTTATTCTATACAGTCTCACGGACCTTATACATTATATATAGTCCGGGCGGAGAAATGGTACCCGGGCAAGTGAAAGGCTTCATTCGAGCCCTTTGGAATGCGTCCAGCACACTTCATGCATAGTTTGGCCCATTTCATGTCAGGGACCCAATGGACATCAATACTGGAAATCGTGATCAGACAATTGGAATATTCTTTTTGCAATACCTCCTATCAAAGGTAAGGACTATATGACATCAATCGTACTTTTATCCTACAATGATATCACATCGATCGCAACGATCAACGTATGTAGTATTCAAAACTAGGGGTGTAATGATGCATCGATTAATCTAAATGCATCGATTCTAATGTGTTCGATTCGATGCATCGATTTGAATATGTTAGAATCAATTATAATCGAAATTAATCGAACTAAAAAATAAATCTTTTTGTTTTAATGTTTTTTTTGTGTGTGTATTGTTTTTATTTACCTATAGTCCATTCATGCTGAGTGAATCAGTTCCCCCAGCCACATTCAAGTTTCTTTAATAGTTGTCATACAGAAGTACAGAATACTTTCATACAAAATGCTTCTTACTGTTACGCTCCAGAGACTGTGCTAGACAAGATAGTATCAAATAACATAGTATAGCATGTAAATTAGAAGTAGAAAATGAGGTCAGTGTTCAGTATAGACATATGTACAATGTTCGATGCAGAATAGACGTAACTGAGTTACCATATAAAATACAATACTATGCAGTGTACTAATGTACAATATTATATAGTGCAAAGCAGAAATGCAGAAATGGGATGAGGTCTTGTGCAGTGCTATTCCCAAACCAGGAGGTGATGTTGCCATTTGTGTATTCAAAAATGTTTGGGGCATTAACTGATGTATGCCGTTGCTGACGATCAGAGCATCACAAAACGATCCCCCCCCCCGCTTTGATGCCTTCATGATGAAACATAATACCTATTATATACCTTTGATTTGGAAATAATATCGTGTCCAGCCGAGCAACACGTACGACTTTCGCAAAATGCACATAGCGCTCCATCACTCAGCTTCCAGGAATTAGCCAGGATCACTCTGAAACTATACAATATTCACCACGGGATAAGACGCGAACGTATACATGAAAAAATTTACTCTTTTCTACATGTTGGACGAGAGATAGTGACTGTCAAATGAGCCATAGTATTGTCTCCATAGCTATAATATAGAATATAGATATAGCTCTGCAAACATCGTGACGCACAGTGAAAATGCCTATCTTTTAAAGCATGGCCCATTGA